>NC_065586.1:46437872-46605167 GCF_024542745.1 Macaca thibetana thibetana
GGGTGTGAGCCACTGCCTACCCTGTCAATGTCTTCTTTTATCTTTTAAAGTGACTGTTTTTAGTCTTCCCTGGATTCAGAGTTCTACTTAATACCCACATGTTCTTATCCATGTTGCCCAGGAATCCCTCAGGAGATAGGCAGGGAAGCTTAGCAAGATGGGGGCAGGTCATCTCTATCCACCTCTATTGCAGGGGAGGGGTTTTGGTGGCAGTGGCAGCGGTGGTCCTGACAGTTTTCTTTCACCAGACCCATGGCTGGCAGCTCTAGTGGAGAATATCTACTCGAGCAAGAGCTTCAGGATCCTTGGGGGAGTGACGGCATCTCCTTCCCCTGCATTAGCAAACCTGGAGCGCTGGGCAGGTGGGCTTTACCCAACACCTTCCAAGCCTGCCTTCTCTGGCCAGAGGAAGCAGCCCAGAACTGGGGCAGGGATTATTCTCCTTAATATTATCCATAATATTCCAAAAGTTCTAACAAAAATTGGTAAGAAAAGAAAAGCACAACATCCCAATGGGAAAGTGGTACCACATTCTCCAGACTATTTCCCCTGCTTAATGACCTGAGTGTAAGTACAGCCAGTCTTGTCCTGCCTCTCCTCTCCCCTGCCTGTGATGCCCCCCCTCAGAAGGTGTCTCCCCATTCTCGGTGCTTCGCTGATAGAAAAATATTGCACTTCCCACACAAGGCTCTAGTTCCAGACATGCTTCCAGAATTCTCGGGAAACCGCTCCTCTCCCCGGAAAACTCTGCCCTTGCACATTAGGTATCCCGGTTTTCCTGTTGGGGTCCCATTACGGCATCATCAGCAGATGCGGCAGTCTCCTGAGGACTTGGGGGAATCTGTCCCAGAAACCAGGGTGTGGTGACTTCTGACTCAGTCAAGGGAAGGTTTTCATGGAGAGAAAGTCAACAAAAAGTAAACATTCTAATTTCAAAAATAGTCTCATCTTCCAGTTCAGATGAAGGGACTTGGAAAAAGGGGAGCAGGGAGCTGGGTTTTTAATGGTTCGGAGTCTGATATTGGCATGATAAGAAAAGTTCTTGAGATGAATTGGCGGTGATGGTGAGAAAACAATATGAATAAACTTAACACCAATAAATCCTGTACTCACAAATGATTAAAATGGTAGTTTATGTTAAATCTGGTTTACCTCAATAGAAAGTAAATAGTTTTGTTCCCAGTGGGCAGGTAAGTAGGAAAAACTAACTCTCTTGCCACCTCTTGGCAAGAGCCTGAGAAACAGTTGGGCACACCAGCAGTGTGAGCTCTTCCAAGGGCAGTGGTGACAGCCCGAGAGACAGTTGAGTGTAGCAAGGGCAGGTACAGGTCTCTGGTCCCAGAATGTGAGTGTGGCAAGCCAGCCTCAACTTCTGCCTGCCTAGGAGGCATCCTAGGAGGTGAGCCTGAGTGAGCAGGGTGAGCTCTGTGTGTCCTGTGAGCAGCAGTAGATTATCTGTCCACCTGTGCAGAGATGGGAGAAAGCCATGATGATGGGACCTGGTTTGGCTGAGAATCCCCAAAGGCCCCGGAGCTCCTTAACCTGACATTAAAACACAAAAGAGAGCTCAGCAGAGGCCACCACGCCCAGCTAATTTTTGTACGTTTAGTAAAGACAGGGTTTCACCGTGTTGGCCAGACAGGTCCCGAAATCTTGACCTCAGGTGATCCGCCTGCCTCTGCCTCCCAAAGTGCTGGGATTACAAGCATGAGCCACCATGCCCGGCCTTCATTACCGTTTATTACTCATTTTTTTGATTTTTGTTTGTGTCTGCCTATCAGCCACTGTGCTCATCACTCAGTTGACAAATATCACGTCTTGAGTAGATACTTGTAGAATGAATGATTATGATTTCGCTTCAAGACCTAAAGAGTGGAGGCATAATGGTTGACTACTAGAACAGGTGTCTCTAGACCTCTAAGTGTGTGAGTATAAGACATTCTAGACCTCTAGAATGTCTCTTCTACTAGAATTCAGCTTTGATGACCTTAACACCCAGCGATGGAGAGCATTCATGAAGCCTTGAAGGAGGCTGGCCTGCAGGGAAGCAGTCTTGGACAAGTTCAACCTGCCCCCATGCCACTTCAACAATCAAAATTTGTATCACTCCTCCTTGCTTCCTTTACTCCTTCAAAAAGCATAGAGTTTTTCATGGGGTTGCACATCTTTCATTTTGCAGACACTATGAACATGATTTCATTTAAAAAACGACACCCTAACCCCAATTAACCAAGAAGTACATAATGCAGAATAAGCAGCAGTTTGCCCTAAGACCATTAGCAACATTCAGGGACATATACATTTTCCTCAGTTTCTTCATTGTGCTAATGGGCAGTGAAGAGTTGGTGATGGAGAACTCCTCAGATAATTGGCGTACTATCAGGGGCATTGCTGAAAGCAGGAATCTTGGAGGCTGGGAGTCACTGTGTGGGCAGAGGAGGAGAGGAGACAGAGACTGTGTGGAGGGGTGAGGCTCTGTGCTGTCAGTGAGGGCTGTTCTCTGCCCCATCTCTTCCATTCCCTTCTTATCTCTGCCATCCCAGGAATGATGGAAGTGCCTGAGGAAGACTACCTGGGCTTCCTGATGAGTTACGGGCAGACTGCCTCTGTGGTACAAGAGGGTCACCTGCAAGCCAGACAGTCCAACTCTTCCTGAAACACATCACTCTCCACCCACTGCTTACCAATTCCCTTCAAAGCTGCTCCAGCTGCACATTTTGAAAAGTTCTTCTATCCAGTGAGAACGCATAGACACAGGGAGGGGCACATCACACACGGGGCCTGTCGGGGGGTCGGGGGCAAGGTGAGGGAGAGCATTAGGAGAAATACTTAATGCATGCAGGGTTTAAAACTTAGATGATGGGTTGATAGGTGCAACAAACCACCATAGCCCATGTATACCTATGTAATGAACCTGCACATTCTGCACATGTATCCTGGAACTTAGTGTAAAAGAAAATAAGAACTTTTAAAAAAGTTGTTCTATTAAGATATGGTCTGTGGTTTGGGAAAATGGTGACTCCTTGTCCTGTTCTTGGAGAAATACGTCAATTTATAGAGATGACTGGCCCAGAGGCCCAAAATCTCACTGTCAGTCTGCTCTGGTTCTTCAGCAAATGCTTTGAATCAGGGTTGATTGTGGCAGAGATGGGTGGTCAACACCTTCACCATTGTGGCCCTTCCCTGGCATCACTGGCCAACTTTCACTCTGGTGAATTCCAAATATGAGGCTTGCCCAGCCCTTTCTTATTCTCTTGGATGAGCCACAGCCATGCTACCCACCAGGACCAGGCCCTTCCTCTGCACACTCTGTGGATAGCAGTCATTGCCCTGAATCCATGAAAGCATCATCTGCTTAAACCACTATTTCTTAGTGTTGCTTTTTGCAAATTTCAACTTCACAATTTCTGTTTCATTCTCTGTATAAATTGGAGAACACTTGTGAAAATTCCTCATCTTACAGTCCATTTTCTGTAACATCAGTCTTAGCCCTTTTAAAATCATGGGCCTTGTTCTCTTGAAGTTTTTCTGGGATTGAGGCCAGCGGGATGGCAAAGCTGCTGTCACTGAGGTATGGCCTGGAGAGTCCTTGGGTGTCTGTGAGAGAAGGCAGGGCCACCAGCATGGGAGCCAGGAATAGGGGATGACTCCAGGGGATGAAGCCCAAGGAAGACTCAGCATGTCAGGTGTGGATCAGCTACAGGACCCTGCGCAGGATGAGGCCCTGAAGTGTGGGTGACCAGCCACTCACACGGGGAATGAGGCTCTTTGGCCCTATTTCTCATAGGGCTGGTATGTAGGGCCCCAGGTGTCCCTGTGCTCAGAGCCTCAGCCTGCAGGGAACCCCTGTCAGCCCCTCCATGGGAGTTGGGAGTTAAAGGGGGCCATGAGCAGCTCTCCTGGGGGAAGTTCCTTGTCCTGGGACTGGGACATCTGTCCCTCAGGGCCCACCTGTCCTTTTGGGGCTCCAAGCACAGAAAGTCGCAATCTCGGTCTTCACATGGAGACCAAATGTGTCCCAAGCCAGGCTGTAGCACACACACGAGGGTGTAGGTAAACAGGCCAAAGCCCACTGCTCCCCCTGACAAGAGCAACTGTAACAGATAAGGAAGTGGACAGACTTTGGAGAATGTCGGGGAGCTGCCTGAGAGGTGGAAGCCAGGAACGCGGGACAGCTGGTGCCTGACTGAGGGCGCCCATCACCACAGCCCACATCCTTGTGCCTTTCCATAGGGTCAGTCTGGCTCCAGCATTTGCTCTGGAATAATAGGGCCCCACAGCGCAGACGATCATGACCACCTGTCTGCCAGAGAGATGCGAGAGAGCCTGAGGAGAGGAGTCCCCTGTGTGATGCTCCCTGGGCCAACTGACAGGACAGGGCTTGTCGGGCACACAGGCCCCAGACTCAGCATTTATATCTGGCTCATGAGCCCAGTGACTCTGGGCAGCACAGTAGCACATGGTGGACACATGCTCTACATTGAGTTAGGCAGGCCAGGAGCTGACTGCTGACAATTGGCCTGGCCACATCCTTGCACTTCACTGTACAAGAGTCTCAGGGTGGAGTGAGGTGAATTCTAAGATCACACCACAAAAAACTCATTGCTGGGAAGACCAAGCATGCCCAGGACAGCTATATAGAATGTGGTTGTCGGGTCTTTCACACCATCCAAAGCAGAGGCTCTTATATAGCTTGGGTTAGGACGCTCCGAAATCTTCACTGAAATTTCCAAGCCCATCACAGACTCCAAATTTTGCCTAGATTGCCCTGAGCATCCATGGACTCCTGGACAAGAAGACCATGTACTGGTCAGCAAAGTTGCCATGACAGAGCCTGGAGGGTCTTTCCCTCAGGACCCTGCCTGATACCTCCTCCCAGAGAACCATCTTCCAGCCCCTAACATATTTTCCCATCCCTGTAATCATGCAAAATGGAACAGGAAGACACTGTATTAGGGTTCGCCAGAGGGACAGAATCAATAGGATATATAAGGGGAATTAGCTCACATGACCCCAAAGGCAAAGTCCCATGAGCTGGAGAATGACAGCGTGGCTCCCAGGGGAGCCAGCATCATGGCTCAATAGTTTGAGAGCCTCAGAACCAGGGAAGCCAACAGTGCAATCCTCAGTCTGAGGCCAAAGGCCTGAGAGACCCCAGGAGGCTGCTGGTACAAGTCCTAGTGTCCAAAAGTCAAAGAACCTAGAGTCTGATGTCCAAGGGCAGGAGAGAAAGGCATCCTGCTCTAGAATGCGGAGATGGGGCAGGGTGGGGAGGGGTAGGGGGGATAGGGGGTGGGGAGAGAGAGAGAGGGAGAGAGAGAGAAAGAAAGATGGAGCACTGAATATCCCCTTTCTTCTACCTGCTTTGTCCTAGCCATGCCCCCAGCTGATTGTATGGTGCCACCCACATTGAGCAGGGATCTTCCTCTCTCCGTTCACTGACTCACATGTCAATCTCCTCTGGAAACACCCTCACAGACACAACCAGGAACTATGCCTCACTAGCCATCTAGGTATCCCTCAATCCAGTCAAACTGACATCTACTATTAACCATCACAGATATACAGCATCAAAGGAGGCAAATGTGGAAAAATAAAATTCACTCTGGGCTTTCTCCTCCAACTGAGGGTACGAGTGCTCAAGACCACCCTCCCGGCATTGCACTCACCCCAAAGCCTCCACGTGTTTCCAGGAGCACAGATACCACACACGCCATCGGATACACCCTAGCAAGGTTCTCCCCTGAGGTGGGACTCAGAGGGCCCCTTGGGGCTTGATAAGTGTCAGCAGTTTGCCTCATTGTAGATTATGCCACAGAATGATTTTGAATAGGGATTATAGTGCCAGTTAATTTGCAGCATAACTTTGAGTCCAATCATTTCCCTTCCTTCCTTCCTTCCTTCCTTCCTTCCTCTCCTTCCCTCCCTCCCTCCCTCCCTCCCTCCCTCCCTTCCTTCCTCCTTCTTCCCTTTCCTTCTCTCTCTCTTTCTTTCTTTCTTTCTTTCTTTCTTTCTTTTTCTTTCTTTCTTTCTTTCTTTCTTTCTTTCTTTCTTTCTTTCTTTTCTTTCTCTTTCTTTCTTTCTTCTTTCTTTCTTTTTCTCTCTCTTTCTCTTTCTCTCTCTATTTTCCTTCCTTCCTTCCTTCCTTCCTTCCTTCCTTCCTTCCTTCCTCCCTCCCTCCTTCCTTCCTTCCCTCCTCCCTCCCTCCCTCCCCCCTCCCTCCCTCCCTTCCCTCCCTCCTCCTTCCTTTCTTTTTTTTTTCTTTTTCTTTCTTTTTCTTTGGAGGGGGTCTCGCTCGGTCTCCCAGCCTGGAGTGCAGTGGAGCGATCTTGGCTCACTACAACCTCCGCCTCCTGGGTTCAAGCAATTCTCCCTGCCTCAGCCTCCCAAGTAGCTGGGATTACAGGCGCATGCCACCACGCCTGGCTAATTTTTGTATTTTTAGTAGAGATGGGGCTTTGCCATGTTGGCCAGGCTGGTCTTGAATGCCTGACCTCAGGTGATCGGCCCGCCTTGGCCTCCGTGGACTCTGTCCTGGTTTCCTTTTCCTGTGTGGTTGCCAAGTGTCCTCTGGCCTAGGGTTAAGTGTGCAAGATGCTTGTGAGTATTCAAAGTGTTGTTCCTAATAAATGCATTTCATTTAAATAAAAAAGAATGTTCTTGATGAAGTAGTAAAAATTATTAAAGTTATTAAATCTCGATCATTAAGAATGAACATTCTTAATCATGTATGATGAGGCATCACACTTATGCATATCAAAGTGAGTGGGCAAAAGAGTAGATTAGACACAGATAAAGAGGAAATCGATGACATGGATGATTGATAGATGTAAAAAGTCAGACTGTAGCACAGAAAATATGAAAGAGGAGTTTATGAACACAGAATCTACTAGCACCTGAATCTTGGACTTCCTAGCCTCCAGCTCCACAGCTGAAAGAAGTAAATATCTGTTGCTTAAACCACTCAGTCTATAGTATTTTATTATAGCAGCATAAGCTTGAAGAAAGAGCTCAAATCAATAACCTAACACCTCAAGGAACTAGAAAAGGAAGAACAAACTAAACAAAAATTAGCAGAAGGAAGGAAATAATAAAGACCAGATAGATAAACAAAATAGAGAATAGAAAAGTAATAGAAAAAAATCAACAAAATCAAGATTTAGTTGTTTTAAAAGATCAACAAAATTACAAACCCTTAACTGGACTACCTAAGAAAAAAAGAAAGAAAACTAAGATAACTCAAATTAAAAATGAAAGAAGGGACATTACAACTGATGCCACAGAAACAAAAAGAATTATGAGAGAATACTACTAATATTTAAATACCAACATATTGAATAACTTAGAAGAAATGGATAAATTTGTAGAAACATACACCCTACCAAAACTGAACCACAAATAAATTTTACAAATCTGAACAGACCTATAGCTAGTAAGTAGATTGAAGCAGTAATCAAAAACCTCCCCAAAAGAAAAACCTGGTGTGTGATGTTCCCCTTCCTGTGTCCAAGTGACCTCATCATTCAATTCCCACCTATGAGTGCGAACATGCGGTGTTTGGTTTTCTGTTCTTGGGATAGTTTGCTGAGAATGATGGTTTCCAGCTGCATCCATGTCCCTGCAAAGAACACGAACTCATCCTTTTTTATGGCTGCATAGTATTCCATGATACCGCATGTTCTCACTCATAGGTGGGAATTGAACAATGAGATCACTTGGACACAGGAAGGGGAACATCACACACCGGGTCCTATTGTGGGGAGCGGGGAGGGGGAAGGGATAGCATTAGGAGATATACCTAATGTAAATGATGAATTAATGGGTGCAGCACACCAACATGGCACACCAACATGGCACATGTATACGTATGTAACAAACCTGCATGTTGTGCACATGTACCCTAGAACTTAGAACTTAAAGTATAATAAAAAAAAGAAAAAGAAAAAGAAAAAGAAAAAGAAAAAGAAAAACCCAGCCCTGGGAAATTCTACCAAAGAATCAATACTAATCTTCCTCAATTCTTTCAAAGAATTAAAGCAAGGAAATGCTCTCAAACTCATATGAGGACAAAATTATCTCGATTCCACAACCAAAGCCACAAGAAAAGAAAACTAAAGACCAGTGTATCAGGTGAATATTGATGCAAAATTCCTAAAAAAACTTTAGTGAACAGAATTAAACAGCACCTTAAAAGGATTATAGGCCAGGCGCGGTGTCTCACGCCTGTAATCCCAGTACTTTGGGAGGCCGAGGTGGGTGGATCATGAGGTCAGGAATTCAAGACCAGCCTGGCCAAGATGGTGAAACCCTGTCTCTATTAAAAATACAAAAATTAGCCAGGCGTGGTGGCAGGTGTCTGTAATCCCAGTTACTCAGGAGGCTGAGGCAGGAGAATCGCTTGAATCTGGGAGGCGGATGTTTCAGTGAGCCGAGATTGCGCCACTGCACTCCAGCCTGGGTGACAGAGTGAGACTCCATCTCAAAGAAAAAAAAAAAAGGATTGTACATCATGACCAAGTTGGATTTATACTTGGAATGCAAGGATAATTCAAAATACAAAAATCAATCAAGTCACACACCACATTAATATAATGAGAGACAGAAATCACATGATTCAGACAAAACATTCAACAAAATTCAACACCATTTCATGACTAAACACACTC
Organism: Macaca thibetana thibetana; assembly: GCF_024542745.1. Classification (NCBI taxonomy): domain Eukaryota; kingdom Metazoa; phylum Chordata; class Mammalia; order Primates; family Cercopithecidae; genus Macaca; species Macaca thibetana. The sequence goes on from NC_065586.1 coordinate 46,446,539, forward strand.
AGCAAACTAGGAATAAAAGGAAAATACTACCACATAATAAAGGCCTTACATGAAATGTCCACAACTAACATTATGTTTACTAGTGGAAGACAAAGCTATTTCTCAAAGTACAGGAGAAAGTCAAGGATGCCCACTCTTGCCACTTCTATTCAACACAGTACTGGGCCAGAGCAATTAAACAAGGAAAAGATATATAAAAGACATTCCAACTGGAAAGGAAGAAGTAAAATTATTTATATGCACAGATTGTATGGTTTTATATGTAGAAAACCCTAAAAATTCCACCAAAAAACCTGTAAGAACTAATAAATGATTTCAGCGAAGTTAAAAATGCAACATTATCACACAAAAATCCATTGCAGTTCCATACATTAGCAATGACCAATATGGAAAGGAAATTAAGAAGAAAATTTCAGGCCAGGTGCGGCAGCTTATACTTGTAATCCCAACATGTTGGGAGGCTGAAACAGGTGGATCACTTGAGGCCAGGAGTTTGAGACCAGCCTGGCCAACATAGTGAAATCCTGTCTCTACTACAAAAACAAACAAAGATAGAAATGAACACAAACAAAAAACCACAGTTTTATTTATAATAGCATGAAAAAGAACAAAATACCTAGAAACAAACTTAACCAAGGAGGCAAACAACTTGGATGCTAAAAGCTACAAAACAACAATGCTACAAGAAAACAAAAAGTATATAAATAAAAGACAAGACATCTCCATGCATGTGGATTTGAAGACTTAATATTGTTAAAATGTCCATATTACCTGAAACAATTTACAAATTCAATACAATCCCTACTGCAGCATTATTCACAATGGTCAAGAGATCCAATCCAAATGTTTGTTGGTGGATGAAAGGATAAAATATGGTATATACATACAATGGAAGACTAAGCAGCCTACAGAAAGAAGGAAATCATGTCACATGTTAGAGCATGGATCAATCTCAAGAACATTATGCTAAGTGAAATAAGCTAATCACAAAAGGACAAATACTTTCCTTCATATGAAGTATTTAAGGTAGTCACAATCACAGAAACATCAAGTAGTGGTTGCCAGGGCTGGGGATGGGAGTAGGGGGAAAATTAGTATTTAATGTGCACAAAATTTCAGTTGTGAAAGATAAAATATTTCTAAAGATCTAAATTTCACAATGATGTGAATACACATAACATTACTAAATTGTACACTTTAAAATGTTTAAGATGGTTTTTAAAAAAGGAAAAGGCATAGGAATAAATTTCATGACCTAGGACTAGTTAATGGTTTCTTAAACATGACATCAAAACCACAAGTAACAAAAGAAAAAATAGATAAAATGGACTTCATCCAAAGTAAAAACATTTGTGCCTCAAAGAGTACCATCAAGAAAGTAAAGGACAACCCATAAAATGGGAGAATATTTCTGCAAATTATATCTTGTAAAGCATTTTTATCTGGAATATATAAAGAATTCTTACAACTCAATGACAAAACACAAACCAGTTAAAAATTACTAAGTGTTGAGTAACATTGCTCCAAAGAAGATATACAAGTGGCAAATAGGTACATGAAAGAGGTTCAACATCAGGGAAACACAAATGCAACTATGATTTGATGCAGCTTCAGAACCACTAGGATGACTTTATCAAAAAGAGAGTTGATAGTAAATGTTGGCCGGAATATGGAGAGACACTGGGACCCTCACACAGCTAGTGGGTATATAAAATGGTTCATGTACACTGGAAACAGTCTGGCACCTTCTGAAATGGTTAAACATAGAGGTTCCATATGGCCCATCAATTTCACTCTTAGGTATGTAGCCATGAGAAATGGAAACATACATCCCCAGAAAACCTTGTACACAAATGTTCTGAGAAGTATAATTCACAATAGCCAAAAAGTGAAAACAACCCAAATGTTCTTAACTGATAAATGGATAAATTTTAGTATATCCATTAATGGAATATTATTCAGCAACAAAAAGTTTGATGTAATGATACATACTAAAAATGTGAATGACCTTGGAAATATTATTCTAAGTGAAAGAAGACAGATATGAAAGACACATATTGTATGTTCCATTCATAGGGCATCATGTGACACTGAAGTTAGAATCCAAGTGAGCTACAAAAGGGCAGCCACCTGGATCAAGTCCATTCTGGCAGCTGTCAGAAAGCACAGCATGCTCACTAACGGGGGCCGGCCTTACTCATGGTGTCAGATGGAGTTTCCCAGGAGGCCATGGCTTCTTCAGGGATCTGTCACCCAGTGGTGAACGGAGGGGTCTCTGGAGACAAACTGGCCTGGGGCAGCTCCAGCCGCACTGGGTGTGTAAGCAGGGAGGCCAAGTTGACAGAGAGCCTCAGGACACCCCCAGCACCTGCTGTGAGCAAGCTGTATGGCTTCCCCAAGCGTGGATGTGATGACATCATGGGTATTTACAGATTCCCTTTCACTGCATCCCAGGCTCTTCTGGTTCATGTGTGATACACTGCACTTGGGGTAGAGGTGCACTGAGAGTCGCAAGGGCCAAGCCTTTCTTTCCCGTGGTTCTGATGCACGGTTTCCAGATACCAGTCAGGAAGGAAGTTCTTGAGATTATGGACCTTGTCCTAGTCACATAGGGCTGCTAGGACAAAGTGCCATAGACTTGGGGGTGGTGGCGCATATTAAAAAAACAAATGTATTTGTCACAGTCTGGAGAATGGAGGTCCGAGGTTAGTGTCCCAGTGTGGTGAGATTCTGCTGAGGGCTCTATTCCTGGGCTGCAGATGGCCGCCTTCTCACTGCGTCCTCGTGTCAGGGAGAGAGAGAGCTCTGGGGTCTCTGCTTCTTACCAGGGCCCTATTCCCATCATTAGGGCCCCACCCTCATGATCTCTTCTAACCCTGAATATATCCCAAAGGTCACATCTCCAAATACCATCACGCTGGGGTTAGGGCTTCAACACAGGAACTGTGCGGGGGGCGGGGGGCGACGTGTGTTCAGTCTGCCAGAGCCCCCCAGTCAGCCCCTCTGTGCCCATTTAGGGGCAGATCGTAGGGCTCAGGTGGGACACAGAGGTAGAGGAAGCACAAGTTCTGCCTCCTAGGAATGGTTCAGCCAAAACAAGGACAAGGACATTGGGATAGACAACAGCCAGTGGGGTAACCAGCAGGAGCTCCAGGGTGTCACTTTAACCTTTAGGTGAGGAAGTTGGCTGGGCACCCCCACGCACACCAGAGTATGGACCACGTTCCCTTCAAACAAGGCTCATTTAACATTCCTAACTCCTGCAAAGGGGCAGTGCTCCCACCGAGCAGAACAAGAGCCAGCCAGCTCTCTCCAATCCCAGGATTTTCCAGGGATACTGATAATGATGGGAGGTTCCAAGAAGCCTCGCTAACGCAGGCAGGCCTTGTGAGTGGGGATGGGTGGGAGGGATAAGGGCTTCCTCAGCATCTGTCAGTCCCTGGAGCAACTGAAGGGGCTCCCTACACCAGGGGGAAAAAGTGGGACCAGCCCCTGTGGGTTCCCAGTGCCTGGCATCTCCCAGTTCCTCTGCCCACCCTCACAGATACCCTCCACAGAGCAGCACAGCCCCGAGGACAGAGGCAGCAGCCCTGAGAGCATTTTCCAACACAACTACATTTATTCACATTTACACAAGAGACACCCAAGGCACTGCTTCCCACCCCCAGCCCCTTCCCCCCAGGCCCTCCCTTCCTGCCCTCCCGTTCAGCCACCCTCTCCCTCCTCTCCCCTCCCTCTCTGCCCTTCAGCCCACCCTCCCTCAGCCCAGCCACCCTCTCCCTCTCCCTCCCCATCAGCCACCCTCTCCCTCCTCTCCCCTCCCTCTCTGCCCTCCCCATTCAGCCACCCTCTCCCTCCCCTCCCCTCCCTCCCCTACCCTCCAAAGCTAAGGCCCAGCAAGATCAGCACTGGGGAGGAAGAAGCTTTTGACTGCTTTGGGGCATCAGATGCCAGACCCCCACCCTTGCGGACTGGCACCAGAAAACCTGCCCGGAAGCCCCTATTGGCTACAATGCCGCTTCTTCTTCTTCCTGGAGACCAAGGGGTCACCCTTTCTCTTTTGAGACTGTGAGGGACCACCCAGCCCCCAAGCCAGGGATTGCTCCCCAGAGACTCTGAGCCCAGGCCCTGGGTGGGGTGTCTTTTCAGCAGGCGATGGACTTCTGAAGAGAGGTCGCTTCTTGGACATTGTGGCAGGAGAGGCTGCTAGGCTGAGGCCTCTTCTCGGAGCAGATGGGGACTGAAGAGCTCCCTGGGGTCCCCACTTTTCCGGGCTGAGAAGGCCCGAGGCAGAGACAGGGCTCTGGGGTAGCCACCAGGGCAGCAGCTTATGCTGGGAACCCAAGAAGAAGGCCAGGCTGGGGAGCTCCTCCTCCTCACTTGACCCCTGAGCCAGTCCGTGTGACTCCCTGACAGGAGATCCTCCAGGGAGATCCAAGGTGTCCTTGGTCCCCAGGCCAGGGCACGTGGGTCTGTGGTCCTGGGGAGGAGAGGTTGGCCGGGCAGCTCTCAGCCCAGGGGAATCCTGACATCCTAAAAGCACAGCAGAGTCTTTGGACCTGGCCATGCCAGTGCGGGCTCTGCCTCGTCCCTGAGGGTCCCGGGCAGCCGTCTGGGGTGGGCAGGTTTCCATGCCAACCCCTTGTTGGGGGTCAGGGACGTCTCTCTCTGCTCCTTGGCCAGCTGCAAATTTAGAAGAACTTGAGTCCAACCAGGCCATGCCATGACTAGGGGCTGCCCTCGCATGCTCTTTCTCCTTCAAGGGTAGGAGGCGCTTCTCCACTAGCTGCGGAAGGAAAGGGGGCACTTACTGGGACTACCCTGGGTGTGAGCAGGGCCCAGGGTGGTGGAGACCAGGACACTTGGGCGGGAGGCAGGGAAGCCTGAGGCAGCTGGGCTTTATGTCAAAGAGAGAGGGTGTGGCTCTGCCGGGCATCCCGTTGGGCCTCACTGCAGCTTGCATCCTGACTCCCCTCCCTGGCTCCTCTCCATCCTACTCCCTCTGAACCTGCATCTTCCCACCCCGGAGTGGCTCCCCAAGAAGCCGAGCATCCCCAGCAGGGTGGGGTTAGACAATCAGGTGGGCCTTGTGTGCTGGGTCCCTCCTGCCCCTGGGGTACCTGGGCAAGGGTGAGTCCTTCCTCCTGCTCCAGCTCCTGGCTTAGGGCCAAGAAATCCATCTGTGGATCTGGGGAAAGCAATTCTTCCAGGAATTGGGGGTGAATGACGGCCTCCACCTGGAAACAGAAGGAAGAAGGCGTGAGCTTCCTGGGCAGGGAGTAACCCGGAGCCAAGGACACCCAGAAGAGATGCAGAAAGCTGCAAGCGCCTCGTCCCCACCCTCGTGGGGCTGTCTCATATCATGGTGACCACCAGCTACAGACACAGACCGCAGACCTGGTAGCATACGCACACACAGACAGAGACACACAAACCACACACAGACACACAAACACACCCACATACGGCACAGGAAAAGACACAGACACAGTTAGCATACACACTCCACACTCACACCCACACACACACACAAAAAGACACACGGTAACAAATCACAGACACAAACACACAGCAACACACAGACACACACAGTCACGTACACAGACACTCAAATCCATGGAAATACACGCACTGCTGAGTAACTAAGGAACAGAGCTTAATTCCAAGGACCTGGGAGTGCTACCCCCTGGAATCCTGCAGACCCCAGCACTCCAGGCCAGCCCACCTTGGTGACAAAGTCTTTCTGGGAACACAGCTTGTCAATGTAGCTCAGGAGGCCCGGGTCTGGGGGTGTCCAGTCCTCTTCCTGTGGCTGCTTCACTTCGCCCTCTTCCCGTTGTTTCTCGGGCTCCCCTGTGGCCCCGAGGGGAGGCCCCAGCAGCTCCTCCATGATGTCCACATACTCCTGCACCACTTCTGGAGGAATCTCCTCGGGGACCTTGGTCTCCGCTGGCCTCTGGGGCCTGGGTGGTGGCAGGCGGGCCTTGGTCTCAGCTCGCCGGTGGGGCCTGCGTGGTGGCAGGCGGGCCTTGGTCTCCGCTGGCCTCTGGGGCCTGGGTGGTGGCAGGCAGGCAGTCGGGGCCTTGGGGCCGGCCTTGCTGGGAAGGTACACTGAGGCAGAGAGGGAGGAGGATGGGTGTGGTGAGGGCCACTCCTCCTGCCTGCACCACACAGGGGAGGGCAGGGCTTGGGGATGTGAAGTGGGTCCCAGGTGGGTCAGGACCACCTGAACCGCAGCACCCCCGGAGGAGGCAGGAGGGGCACATGTGAGACAGCATCGCTTGGGAGGAAGTTCGGAGCCACCAATATGCTGTGTACTCTCCTCGCTCATCCCTGCTTCCTGGGCAGAGCATGTGTGGAGTTTTGGATGGGCAAGGGGAGAGAGTAGCTAGGAAACTTGACCAGGTCAATACCCAACATATGCTCCTGGAAGTTGTCCTATTGGAGGGAGAAGATCTCCCTCTTGAAGGGAAGCATGTGGTGTGGGCACGGTGGCCTCCCTTGGCCCCTTTGGCCTTTGCCATGGCTCCTGTGGGAATGTGGGAAGCCATACCTGGCTGCTTGTCCGCCTCAGGGGCTGGAAGTCCTTGAGGTTCAAGCCTCGGTGGGGCCGGAGGAGGCAGGCACTGGGGCCCCTTCATCAGTTGCGATTTCTGAATCTGCATCTCCTCCTCAGCCTCAAACTCCAGGAACCTGGGGGTGAAGGAGGCCCAGGCTGTGCTGAGAGGGTCCAGACCCCCTTTCCCCAGGACCAGGCAGCGGCCGAGGGCAGGGATGGGAGGAAGTGCCTCCGGTGGACTGTCCAGGCCTTCACTAGGTGCCATCCCCCAGTCCCAGGAGGGAGCTGCTCCCAGAGTTCTGGGCTCACCCTCCCTCACCCGGCCCCTGCAGAGCCCATGGCATCAACGGGGCTTCCTGACTCAAGTCAGGGCCACGATGTCCAGGAGGGTCCCAGGGGATCCCTCCTCCAGGTTTCAGCTGGCCAGGGGTGGGGTTGATGGCAGAAGGCGTCAGGGATGATGCCCAGATGCAGGAGTCCTGAGGTTGGGACTGTGGGCCCCTCAAAGATAACCCAGGGCCACAAGGCCTGGGAGACCAATGATCAGGAAGAAGCACAAGCTGAGCCCAGAGGACAGGGCCCCTTTCCCCTGAGGCTGCTGTCTGTCTGTCTTCACGGACAGGACTGCCCAGGAGCAAAGGCGGTCAGGCCAGAGATGGGGCTCACGGTGTCCTGGGCATAGGTCTCCCTGATCCAACTCCCTGGTCGGGCTGGGATGGGAGAAAACCGACTTCTGGCCACTGCTGTGAGGAGCCTGCACCCCACTCTTGTCTATAGTCACTAGCACCCCTTCTCCCCATCCCCACAGCTGGAGGTGACCCACTTTGGGCTGCGATGCTGGCTGCTCCCGCTATGACCTCCAGTGTCAAGGCAGGGGTAGGCCCCAGGCCAGGCAGGGCTGCTTCCCAATAGGGCAGCACTGAGACCCCAGAGCACTCTAGGTGGTAGGAGCAGCTTCCTGAGGGAGCCAGGGGCCCAGAGCGTCTTGTGTTTGTCCACATCCTCCTCATGCTCCACGCTGAGAAGCCACCACGGCCACCGGGCCTCTGTCATTCACTCTCACCCTGCCATGCGGGCCCTGCCCCCAGGACCCCACACTCACTTTTCCGCCATCTCGTAGAAGATCATCCGGTCAAAGTTGCTTGTGTGCTGCCATTCCCGCACGGCCCGCCACAGTCCCTCCTCCAGGCTCATGGTGGGCTTCCGCCGGGCCAGGGATCGGAGAACTGGGCTGTAAACCAGTGCAGTCAGTCCCAGTCTATAAGCCCACCATTCATCCCAAGCCCACCTGGTCCCAACACCTGGCCCCTGTCCTCGCCACACCTGTCCTGCCATGTCCCTGTCCTGTTCTCCCCCAGGTGGGCTCCTCAGGCCCCAGAACACGACTGCAAGATCAAACATCAACACAAGCTACCAAGTGGCCTCTCCGACTGCCTCTCAGGTCCTCAGTGTTGAGAAGTGAACTCAGTACTATGGGTGGAACATGTGTGCCCCCAACATTGCTGTGCTGAAGCCCTCAGGGCCAGTGTGTCAGTATTTGGAGGCAGTCAGGGTCAGAGCAGGTCATGAGCGTGGGTCCCAGTCATGGAATCGGAGCCCTCATAAGGCCAGGAGGAGATGCCAGGGCTCTTCCTCTCAGCCATAAGGGGACACAGCCAGAGGCAGCTCTCTCCAGCCAGGAAGAGGGCCCTGACCAGACACCCAATCTGCTGTCACCTTGATCTGGGACTTCTGGCCTCTGGAACTGGGAGACATGAATGTGTCTTGATAAAGCACCCAGTCTATGGGATTTGTTACGGCAGAGCCTGAGCTGACTGAGACAGCGTGCACACAGAATGACCTGGGAGCGAGGGTTAAAGTGCAGGTTTCAGGGCCCCAGGACTGAGTATTTAACCAGCTTCCTGGGGACTCTGGAGTAAGGCAGCCCCTGGGGACGCAGCCTCAGGGTCCCGGAGCATGAGGAGCAGGAGCACACGTCCAGAACCAAAGCAGAGCCGTGTCCAAGCCCACTGCAAGCAGCCAGGTACAGCTTCCCACATTCCCACAGGAGACATGGCAAAGGCCTGTGAGCCTGGGGCAGCTCCACTCCAAGAATCAGGGTCCCCAGTGCACCGGGACTCAGCTCCAAGGGGGAATGCAACCAGTTCCAGGGTGCGGGGGCAGTGAGATTGTTGGGGATGAAGATGGGGTCACCTTTCACCTACACCCCAGGCAGGGAACTTCCCTAGGGGAACGGCCAGTGTGTTGCAAGGTGGATGTGCTCAAGCTCCCGTTTGCTCATCAGCGGGAAACACAGGGTCACAGAGGCACCGCAGTGTGGAGAGAGGTAGGGACTGGGAATGAAACCACAAACTCTTCCAGATGCTGACGTTGCTGCCTCACAGTCACCACAGTCCACGGCCCTGGGCTGCTGGGCTCGTGGTGCACTCAGAGCTATCACTGGAGCCTGTGGCTTTGGGGAGTTCTCTCCTAGATGGCCTAGTCCTGATAATGATAGTAATGGGGACAGTAATCATAATTGCTATCATGTAATGTGTCATAGCATGTTCCAGGCACTGTGCTATGCATGTCATATGTGAGCTCAAGTCATCTCTTCACCATCCCCTGAATGAAGCATCATTGTCCCTTTTTCTGGGAGGGATTGAGGGTGAAGATGCAAATACCTGCCCAGCATCGACCCCAGTGTGGGGCCCAAGACCATCCCCCTGTGAAGGCTCCACCACCGCTGTGCTAACTGGACCTCGGCAGAACTGCGGGCATGTACCAGGTTCCATCTGGGCCCTGCAGCTCCTCCTCCCAGCCTGATGTGATGTGCTCCTGGCCATCAATACTGGGTTTAAGGGGAGGCACTGGGGTGTGTACTCAAAGACCTAAACCCAAACCGTAGCTCACGTCACACCAGAAACCCTCTCTGACCTGGGTCTTCTGTAAACATTGTTGTGAAAATTATTGAAAGTAAGGATTGACTGGACTCATGGGACAGTGACGGGCAGTTGAGATGAGGCCCCTGACAGTCTGTCCTGAGCCGCAGCCAGATTAATGTTGTTGAAAATGTACCTTCCCATAGTGCAACCCATCACCCTCACAACCGCCCTGCAAGCTCCCCTGAACAGCGGATGAACAAGCTCTCCTGTCCATCCAGCAGCCACTTTACATGTGAGCTGCAGGACAGCTCCGGAGCCCCGAGGGCACTCACATGAGGAAGCAGGAAAGTGCTTCGGTGTCAGGACTCTGGGGAAGGTGCCTCCGGGCCAGGGGCTTGTAGTGCTGCCAGAGTCGGAAGTTCTCATAGACACTCTTGGGGTTACAGGAGTTGTCCGGCGGGGACTTAGCCTGGGAGGAAGCCAGGCTGCCCTCTCCATGAGCCCCTTGTGGGCATGGCCCAGCATTCGCTGGAAACACGATGGGGGGCATCTGGGCAGCTGGTGGTGGTTGTGGTGGAAGAGGAAGGCCCTGGGACCAGCCTCCCTCACAGGCCTGGGTGCCCCCAACCACCTGGGCAGCCATAACAGGCACCACAGGAGTAGCTGCCAGGAGTAGGGGAGGCGGACACACGACACCTCCGCAGAGGGTGCCTGGAGCCTGCCAGACGAGGGGGGCCTGAGTTAGGACCAAGGTCTGCGCCTGAGGGGCCTTCACAGGCCCCACCTCTGTCCTCATCTGGACAAAGCCGTTGGAAGCCGCGGCCCCACTTGGGCCGTGACCATCCTGTCCTGCCACCAGAGATGTGCTGGGGAAGGCAGGCAGCACCAGGGGGCCGCCTGTAGGAACCCCTGCAGTCATGAGGGGTGGCCCCTGTGCTGGGCCGGGAGCAGGTGTGGCAAACGGCAGAGCCGTGAACACAGACAGGGAGGTTCCAGGGTTCATGGTCACGCCTGGTCCCAGCACTGGGTATGCTGTGGAGACAAAGGAAAGAGGTGAATGAGCTGGGGTCTCCAGGTCCACACTAGTCACTGGGGAATCAGAGGGGAGTCCCAACAGCTGAGGGCATGTGACAGGGAAACTGTGCAGCTTGCAAGTGTCCCTGAGTGTGCATCGTATGCTCTATTCCTCCACGGGAGAGTCGCTCCACTAGAGAGCCTGGCCCCGGTCACCAAGACTCCCTGACCCCTGTCCCCCAAGAAGCAACAGCTAAGCCTTCGCTGCCCGAGGGTCTCCCTGGGGTGTCCCTGGCAGACCCTGTCAGCCTCACAGGATCTCCCAAGCCATGGGTCAGGGATGAGTCTCTCAGTAGCTTGGTGGTCCTCAGCGTGCTCAGCAACAGGTGAGGGGCCTACCCCAGGGCAATGCTTGGCACTCAGAAGGCCGACAGGAAGTCAGGAGCTTCCGAATATTATGGCCCCATCTCCTCTTCAATCAGCCTTTTCCTGAAGCTCTTGTAAACCCCTGTCTTTCCTAGCTCAAACACAACAAAAGAAAACCACTGGATGGAAATCTTTCCCAAGCCAGTGCCCTACGAACCCTGAAGATAATCCATAACTCGTCATGCCCTGCATAGAAGTGATTGTCCTGGCACCACCAACAGCAAGTGCTAAATAGGGGTCAGATTCGGGCCACCCTTTCCTCAGTACTTGATGGTCCCAGCTGCCACTCAGGAAGCTCTGTTCCCAGGGAGAGGTCTGAGAGGCAGTGGTGGAGTCCCCTGAGATAGTGTCACTGCACAGCCAGCAACAGCTGCACACGATTAGAACACAGCCAGCAAATGGTGAGCAGCAGGGCTATCAGGGGAGGTGTCTAGGGATTTTCACAGCTGCTGCTCAGGTTACAATAGGTAGTGGGATAAGGAGCCCATCTCTGGTCCTTCTCCTTTGAGCTCCCAATAACTGAACATAGTGGCCAACCAAGAACAAGAGGTTCTTGGGCCACGGGCCAGGGAAGGCAAAGTTGTCTGGAACTCATCTCTATTCACTAGCACCTCCTGCAGTCTCTAGTCAAGGGGAATAAGGGATACAGCACATGCACCTCATCATTCAGGACGCACATCCTAACTTGAATAATAATATTAAGAGAACCATCTTCCTATTTGTGCGCTACTCTCCTTCCTCTACTCAAGGAAGTAGAGGAAGGAGTAGAAACCAGCCTTTCCAGACCCTTCCACTGAGAACCAGAAGAATCCACACCTGTCCCCCATTCATGAGGCTGTATAAATGGAATAGGAGCAAATTCTTCATCTCCACAGTAACACAAAGTGCAGAGGACAGGCCATGAACTAGCAGACAAGAGGAAGTGGGTCTGAAGACCTGAGCTTCCACAAACAGGCAAGCAATTCAGAACAACTCAGGAAGCCCAGGCCCTGTGTTGCCTGAACTTCCCCATCTGCCCCCACCCCTGTTAAATCAAAGCCAACAGCTACCTGAACTGACAGAGAAGCCAGCTCTGGGAGGGAGCTGAGAGGCTCCGGGCTGTGGCAGTTACAGTAGCCCCCAGCCTCGCCCACCCAGAGGTTGTCACTACAAGGTCTGTCACAGTCAACCCACCCAACAGTTTTCTGGCTGAGACCACTTCTCCCCACTCCTCCCTAAGATCTAGAAAACTCCAGTCTAAATTCCTCTGAACACTATGGAAGGGCACCTTCCAGGTGCCTGAAGACACGGCACAGGACTCAGGCTTGCCTGTCATCCTCCCGGGGCCACCAGCACAACACGATCCCACCACTCCCTACAAACACACAATGACATGACCTGTCTCCCTCTAGAAAGGATCAATCCATCCACTCCAACCTTTCCCCTACACGGTGTATTCCCCCAAGCATCTTGGTCCACCTCTAAGGATTCATCCTCCCTAACCACAGACTCAGGGTGCCATGGCCATCCCCAGGTGTGATGTCCTTGGGGACATCCAGTGCTCCCTCCCTCCTCAACATCAGCCCTATCAACTGTCCCCAGGGGCAGTGTCAAATTTGAATTCCCAAGGAGTTGAGGCATGGCAGACTCGGATAATGCCCCCATCCCTACAGGCTCACCTCCATTTGAAGCCATCCCCTCAGGCTGGGCACTGACCACCGCTGTCTGGCAGTTTCCACAATGAGAAAAGTCAAGGGTAGGACCAAGAGAGTGACCTGGCTCAGCAGATGCTCCTGAGTCCAAGTGGAGCAGGGAAAATTTGAATGTAAATAGGTTTGGAACATAGGCCCCCAGACATTCTGCAGAGGGGGAGGGGCAGTGGGCAGCTGGTAGGGGTGGGGGACATTCTGTGAACGGCTTCAGCCATTAGGCAAGAACCTGAGTTTCCCTTCCAACTGGACGGCAGCAACACAGATGGTGTGCATCTCTTTAGGCAACTTTCAAATTGTCCTGACTCACAGCAAAAGCTAATACCTGATTTCCCCTTTACTTCCATTCTTTATCAACAGACCTCCTTTTGTGCCAATCAACACCATGCTCCTTCCCACTTTGGCTCTTTCCCACTCTTGATGACTTTCAACAGGGGATGCACTTCCTGAACACAATTCAGAACATGTTTTCAGTCTGAAAACACAGGGGTTCTTAGGAAGGCAAGGGGACTGGGTGTTTGAAATCAGGATGGTCTCAGCTGATCCAGGCTATTAGGTGGTTGTGTGCTCATCATTGTTTCAGAAGCAATCCTTGTGCCCCCAGGTCATGTATGTTGCTGGAATCTCTGTCCACACCAGCAGGCCAGCCTTACTTCCCATCCCCTTTGCTGGAAAGCCTCAATCCAGGAAAGAGTGGCTATGCGACCTATAGCACCAAGACCAGAAATCCTTTCATTTTGTTTCCCAGCATACTGTGCTGGTGTTAAATATTTATTTTTTGTCTTTTGAATGATTTTAATTTAACCAAGCAATACTTTTGCATGGTTCCAAATTCAAACTGTGCACAGTGGAATAGGCAATGACCAGCCTTCCTCCCCTCTCTTTTCCCTGGCCACCACATTTTCTTTCTTGGAGGAAACAGGTGTTATCTGATTGTTTTTCATCTTTCCAGAGATATATTATGCAATCAAAAGCATAATGAAGCTATTTTTGCTGTCTAAAAATGCTTTCAGGTTTTTTGGGGTAAAAATTAATATATTAGTATGATCCAATGTTTTCTTCATATTTATAATGACTAGTAATGTGGCTCCTCTATTTCTGTAGGTAAATTCCTAGGATAAGACATTGTTCCATTCCTTCAAATCAAAAGAATAGAGTGGCAGGATTTAGCAAGTATGAATAATGAATACCAAGTGGAATTTGAACTCAAGATAAACAGTGAATTAGTTTTTATTATAATTGTGATCCATGTGATATTTAGAGTATAGTTTTACAAAAAAACTGTTTTTCCTTTATCTGTGTTAGTCACATTTCACTGGGATCTTGTACTTTATCTGGTAACCCTTCCTAAAAAAGTGCAACATATGAAGCGATTATTGTTAACTCTCCACTGTGAGAGTGAGAACTTGCAGTAAGGAGACTCAGGTGTGAATCTTGGCTTCACCACAAAACACAACCATTGCAGAAAACAATAGCGGGCTGATTTGATGAGAGGAAGTCAGGAGTAGCCATTATACCCTTCTCAGCTTCCAGGTTTAGTGGCAGCAAGCACAGTTGTAAGGGACAGGAGGGCAGAACACCATCTTTTTCTTTCCTAACATAAAGCAGCTTACAATTCCTAGAGCTGTGGTTTCTCCAGGAGTTAGAAATCCACAACCCATGTTCATTCTAAGACACGCCAGGATGCTATCCACCAATGTCCCATCCCCATTCCCATGTATCCCCTCACATGTGTGAATCCTGGCTGGCCTCTGTCAGCAAACTGTTGGCTTCATCTTCACCATACGTTCTTGCTGTTTGGAATCTAGTGTCATCGCACGTGCTTCTCTGCGTGGGAATTATTGTAGCCTGTCTTTAAAAAAACTTCATTCTCATTTTCACACTGAGAATCACTGTCCGTTTATCAGCGTCAAAATGACAGGAAAGAACACTCATGTTCTGTGTTGTGAACAAGGGGAGTGATAGGAAACCGGTCAAAGGAGATGAGGAGTGAGTACTCAGAGCACAGCAACAAAATCTTCGGAGACACACACGTCATTCCCTGCTGGGCGGGATAATTTTGCACTGATGGGAGGGTGTTGGGGAACGGAAGAGGCCTTCAGCCAGACCGGTGCACATTGCTAACATTCACTGAAACACACCCTGTTGGCACTTACGATGCGTTTACCCCTTTTGAAGACATTTGGGCTCAAGAAGGCAGAGTTGCAGGAAAATGTAACAGGGACCACACTGCAGGGGCAGGCGGTGGATTGCAAGTCTCAAGCCCAGGGTTCTCCCCTCCTTGCCCCAGTTGTGTGAGGTCATTCCTAACTCCTGTCCAATATCCTCATGAATTGTTGGTTTTGTCCCAACTCTAAACCTGAATGGTCCAGCAAGCATTTCTATGAAATGCCTCCACAGTGGCCACTGGGAGGGGAGTGACCTCCACACAGTGACTGCCTGTTTGGGTGCTCCCAGGCCTTTTGTCCTCTGAGACAGAACTGTCTTCTTACATGCAGCCCTCTTCCACTGTGCAACTCTATCTCGATCTTAGCTGAGAAGATCAACGGAGAGCAATTCAAGTGAAATCATGGTAAACTTGACAAAACAAAACCAAACAAACCGTAAATGCTTTGGAAATCTTTCTGAGGACTAGACCTTTTATCACGGGGCAAACTTAAATGATTTTCAATCAATAACTTCATCTAAGAGGGATGTTGAGGCAAAAATATCATACTCAGAATTCTTGGTTGCTTCCTCCCTTGTCAAGTCAGTCAGCGGATGCTTTCTCAAGATTCTTACACATGGCTTTGATACAGGATTTGAATGAGTCTTTTTCTGACCAGTATACAAAAACTATACTGTGGAACAGTGTCTTGTCTCAATTCTGCAATCACTTCTGTATACGTCTGAAGTCCTAGACCCCAGGAGGAGAGACATCAAATTAGCCAAAGGTAATTTGTGAAGACTGACCATGGGAGGTGGTGGCTAGAAGTCCTCTGGCCACTGCTCTCTGAGCATGCCCATAGAAAGTCCTGGGCCACACTGACTGCTGAGAAAGAACATCTCAGGGCTTGGATCCCCTGTTCAGAGGACACATGCTCTTCCACCCCATCAGGGAACAGTAGAGGAATGGCGGCTCCATGCTGTGTCCTGCCCAGCTCTCAGTCTCTGCACTTGAGGCCCTGGGCCGGCGTAGACGTGAAGGCTCTTCAGTGTTATCACATGGAGACAGATGATAGGAATCCTGCAAATGAGCAGAAAGGATGTGACGATTAAAGTTTCTTCTGAAGCTATTACAAACTCAAGTCACTGAGTTGCTTCTCTACTAGATTTTTATTGCCAACTGGAATTCTGCACTGTGTTGCAGAGTCGGGGGTGGGGGAGTGTGGAATTGTTCCCTTACTACCTGCTGCTCTGTCAACTGAAATTGATCAAAGCTATAACAAAAACATTTCTAGAAATCATTTGAATGCGGTCGGAAAAACTCTGGGAATGGAGTCAGAAGAAGCTGTATTTTGGAGTGTGTTTTCAGGTCTAAAATTCTTTGCCAGAAATGTTCTTTAATGGAATCTCCAGACTGAGTAGGAAAACAGGGCATACTATTTTTTGAAAGGAATGAGCAGGAATGAAATAAATGCAGTCCAAAGGGAATGCAAAACATGCAAGTTGAGGATACTTTGCTTTAGGATAAACCCTCCAAAGGGAAACCTTTCAGCAAGAGTGTTACCTAAGTGCATGCAATGCAGGTTTGTATTACTGAAAACTGGGAGTGGCCGTTGCGGACGCACTGGTTTCTCAGAGGCACGGTCACGGAGGTTCAAACGAGAAGGCCTTGTCTGGCCCCAGGAAGCACCCAGGTGCCTGGTCCCTCCATTTCCCCATCTCCAGCAGGGCGCTCCCAGGGCGGGCTCCAGGCCTGCCCCATGCGCCTGCGCACGAGCCTTGAGGCAGGCGGGGTTCCAGCGCGCCTGCTGGCCGCCCTCAACCGCTCCCAGAGCGTCTGTTGCTGGCGGTTCATGGCGGGGAGACGCGCAGCGCGAGAGCAAAGGGCGGTTACCCAACGGCCTTCGCTCTCATGGCGTCCTTCTTGGTGTTACCTAAAAATAAAGCCAAGTGTGATTAGAAGGTAATCGCCTCCTGGTCATGCTCCCACTGGTCACCAGTGTCCGCGGGGCGACCCCACATTTTGGCCAGAGCAGGCCTGTGGCGGCTTTCCTACCGGGGGCCCTGCGGGATGCCCAGGCCTTGCTCCTTTCCCTTGCTAGCCTGGCCCTGAAGTGAGGGAGGAGGGTTTAACAATGCAGTGGGAACCCCAAAGTGTGTCTCCGCCGTGCCTCTCATATTCCAAACAATGCAGAAGCTTGAGGAAAACCTCAGCAGTTGAAACCGTGATGCAGTTCAGCGAAGAAGTAGTTCCTGTCCTCGTAAAATCAGTGAAATTCTCACGGATGACCTCACTGAGTAAGTTGTGAAGCTTGTTGACTTGATCAGAATGATCAGCCAGCATGCGTGTTCTAATACACTCATTTGTCAATGATGTGAAGAGCTGCGAAGTGGAAGAACAGGCCATTAGTCATAGTCTGTTCACTTAGTAGCACAAGTTGTTTGTGGATGCAAGAGTGTGGCCAAAGTCAAGAAAAGCTTCTATACGAATCGCTTACTTATGTGGAATTTACAAATAAAAAGTAGTGGTATATTATTTGTAAATTGTAGGCTACACATGTATCTAAAATTTACTGCACACACGTGTGTATCTTGGGTGGTTGGGTTAGTGTGTACTTGAGAATGTCAGGAAGATTTATTTTGGATTTTGGAGGGTGTGAGATTTGTGGGGGTGGTTTTGTGTATGTGAAAATGTGTTTATATGAATTCTTAGTTTGGAATTTGATATGTATTTAATTGGCGAGAATGTAATATGTATTCACACGTGTGGGTTGGTGGTGTCTGTCTGGAGATTGCAGATTAAAGGTCATAACTGGGCCAGGCGCGGTGGCTCACGCCTGTAATCCCAGCACTTTGGGAGGCTGAGGTGGGCGGATCACCTGAGGTCAGGAGTTGGAGACCAGCCTGGCCAACATGGTGAAACCCCGTCTCTACTAAAAATAGAAAAATTTGCTGGGTGCGGTGGCGCATGCCCAGCTACTTGGGAGGCTGAGGCAGAAGAATCACTTGAACCCAAGAGGCGGAGGTTGCAGTGAGCCCAGATCGTGCCACTGCACTCCAGCCTGGGCGACAGAGTGAGACTCCATTCCCCGCCCCCCAAAAAAGAAGGTCATAACTGTTTTTGTGAGAGTATGTAGGAGTGAGAGTTTATATTTTGAGGATATGAGATGTGAGATATGTATACCAGAAGAATTGGGGTTAGATACTTGTGATTTGGGTTGTGAAGATGTATTTTGCACGTGTTTTCTCAGATGAATGTTGGGGATTTGTATTTGTCTAATGTATGGCAGATTTGGAAGAATTATCTTGTGCACATGGGCAATAATAAAGTGCTTGTGTCTGTTTTTGTGGATGTACACTCTGGTTTACGTATTTGGGAAATGTCGGAAGACCAGAGTGTACGTTTTGTGGATGTACACTCTGGTTTATGTATTTGGGAAATGTAGGAAGTACTCAGGACATGTTGCATGGTGATGCGTGTTTCTTTTTATGATTTTCAGGGGGTGTGTATGTCTATTTCAATGTGTGAGGGCAGTTCCATGTCTACTGGGGGACTGGTAGGATGAATGTGTGCAGTTGTGAGGTGGATTTTGTATGATTCTGTGTCTTGGAAGATGGAGTTATTTCTGTGTGAGCATTTGGAAGTATGATTACATATGTGCCGGTATTTTGGAACTGTATGTGTATTTAAGGATATGAGGTGGCATGTTTGCATATTTGTGGCGTGTTAGTTAATCGTGGGTATATTTAGGGCATGTAGAGAACTACATAAGTATTGAGTTTGTGTGTGTGTTCAAGGGCATGGCAGTTTAGATGAATGCTTTGTGGAGCTATGTGCTTGTATTTTTCAGTAAGTGGTTATTAGGGTTGTATATTCTGGGAATTTAGTATGTGTGTGTCTGATAGAGGGATGGGGTTCTCTTTTTATACCGGAGAGTGAGAGAGTTGAATTTATATCTATTAGAGGTGTGTGATATGGTTATTGTTTAGTACTTGGCAATGTGGGAGCTGGTTCATACTAGATTGGGATAATTTGGGGTTGGGAAGTGTTTTTATGGGTATTCATAAATGATATGCTGGAGATATTTCTGTGCATCTTGGGTGTGTATACTGGTTTGTGTGTATATTTATCAGCAGATAGATGAATTATCTAAGTCTATTTATAGAATATGGGATGGTTAGTATTTAAAGTGTATTTCTTTGGAGAATGCTAGGGAGTTCGTACATGTGTTTGGGCATGTTTGGGGGGATGAAGTGAGGAGGTTGTATTCCAGAGATGTAGTATATTGATTGGATAGTGTTTTGGGGGATTTACACATTCAGGGATTGGGGATATTTGCGTGAGTGTGTATGTGCCCACGAGTATATGAAAGTTGTGTGTGTATATGAGAGTTTTATTGGTGTTTTTGTGGGGTTTTTTGGTGTTGTATGGGTTTTATCTGGGAGGGTGGGGTGTGTATTCATGGGTAGTTTGTGAGTGTGTATATGAGGGGTTTTGGGTATATTAAGACTTAGTGGTCCTCTGTGTCTGTTGTGAAATGTAATACTCGCAGAATTTGGTGTTGCCACTCGTATATGTGTTCTCAGTGTTTGTGAGGTGGACTTATATGTATTTGATAAAACTAGTTTGTGGTTCTGTGTGTATTTGAGTTTATGGGGCTTCTGTATTTTGTACTGTGGGAGATGTGGGAGGTTCAGTGCATGTATTTGGAAACAGAGAGGCTGTGTAGGTTGTGTTTGCATTCAAGAATCATGGATTTCTGTATTTTAGAGCTGTGGGATTGTATGTGATTCTTTTTCTGGGTGATGCCTGACACAAGTGTTGTATACCTTGTGATTTTTTTTTAGAGCGTATGCTTATAGAATTTTCATTACGTACTGTTAACAAATATACTGAAAAGGATTTTCTTAAAAAAACAACAAAAGAAAAAAATAGAAATTTGATTCCAGTGAGCTGTTTGTAAATCAAGGAGTCCCAGCCTTCAGTGCAAAACAAAGGTACACTCTGAAAGAACAAAGAGAGCTATTATCTTTTATAGAGAAAGTTCGTCCTCAGATCCCAATCTGGTTCACTCTGCAAATGAGGGATACAAGTTGTTTATTTCTGATTGGCTGATGTAAGTCACAATCTTATTTCTTAAGTCCATATGACGAAATGGTACCCCTTGATTCAGGTGGCATAAACAGGAACAGACAGCTGTGAAAGTCCCAAAGTGACACAAGTACATGGTTTTTGCAGGAAGCAGGGTACATGTGTGAGACCTGCAGTTAGCAAATGGCTGCTTGGCTCCATTTTGAGTTTAGGCCCAGTTAGCCACTCATGATCCATCTTGAAGGATTAGCCCTTTCAGGGTTCACAGTATATATGGGTACTGTGTTCATTGTACATATTTGTATTTGGGCACATATATATGTACATACATGGTTTTAGCAGTGATGTGAGCATTTGGGGCGGGTAGAGCTTTGTCTACAAATTTGCGTAGTTATTGGGCAGTCCATCTACTGTACCATGTAGTTAGGGTACAGGTACAGGTAGCAGTTGTGTTGCTGGTGGGCTGGTTCAGGTTCTTGACTTTGCTGCACAAAAGAAGTCTTACTTTGAGAGCGAGTCCAACATAAAAGTAAGCAAGAGAGGTTACTGCAAAGCGAACGTACACTCTGACAGCCGATCACAGTGTGCTGCTCAAAGGTGAGACAGCATTGACTGATGCTGGGGAAACCTCCTTTATGGGAGCCTTACATGACTATTCATGAAGGGGTGGGAAGGGATGTCACTGTTAAGCACGCTCTGGGTGGTTTTCTGGACGCGCATGCGTTATTGCTGCACACGTTAGTGCCTATATCACGTGAATCATTAACATCTTAAATCTCTACCCAAGGGTGTGTTTTTCACTGTTATAATGAGCATCGGTCAAGCCAGGGACACTAATCATGGGTTTTCACACTTGTGCGAATTTGGGGATTTTCCTTCTTCTTTTCCACCTCCTTACTGCAGGACCTCCTTGTGCACTGTCAGATGGTTTGTTCTCTTCATCTGTTTAGTAAGTTTGTTCTTCTTTAATGGAGGCTATGACCACCCTATCCTATCTTAGTTGTGTGTGTCTGTTCAGGATACATGAGGAGGTTGTGTTCCGGAAGTACGTAGTTTGGTGGTTTTGTTTGTATATTTGGGGTGAGAGTTGAGGGTCCTACTCCGGGTACAGGTAGATTGTGTACACGTATTCCTATGAAAGGTCGTGGCTGTGCTGGAGCTGGCTTTTGCTAGCTTGGGGTAGCCACTGGGCACGGCACATCTCTTTTCAGCTCTGTGTTCAGTGGCATTAGGTTGGTAGTTTAAAATTAGTCATGCTGAGATATTTACACCACATAAGCAGCACAAATCTAGGCTTTCCGATTTCCCCCTGGAGAGCATTTTATTAAGCAGTTAGCAACACACCACTGGGGTGTGTGTGTGTGTTTAGGATCTGTAAGCAGATGTTTGTATGAAGCAAGAATCTTGAGGCTTTAATGGGTGTGTATACTGGGGATTCTATGTGTAGAATGACAAGGGTGGGTCATTCTGCATCACTGTGTTACTCCTAAATACTTGGTTCATTCTTTAGGGCCAAAGAATCCTTATATATGGTGGTTTCTGGCTCTTCCTCCTGCAGATGGATGCAGGGGTACCTGCAGCTTAGGCAGTTGGTTGGTCCTTCAGTATCTGTATGTTCCTAGCATCTGGATCCTCAGATGGGTGGGCCTGGTAGAAAGAACACTGTGCAGAGCAGAACTTTCCCAGATATTGTCCATGTGATGGGCACAGTCAGAAAGATGTGGGGTTTCCAGGGCAGGAGGTCAGATGTGCCATGTGTTCTCTCAGTCCTGATGTCCCTGCTGATTCCTCTGGGGCATGGCGAGTGACGAGGACACCCTCTAACATAGGTTCCACAAGATGAAAGCCTGCAGAACCTGTGCCTGCACTGCCATCTGCCCCCTGGGTGGGGATACTGTTTGGTGTCAGGCTGAGAGCTGGGCCACCAGTTCTCAACCAACCTGTCCCCATGGAAACCTGAGGCTTTGGGGCTAAGGCAGGACCTCCAGCAGGTACCCAATGTTGAGAATACGTGTTGGTTTCTGTGTTAGGAGTTTTGTCTCAGTGGAGTCATGGTAAAAAGAGGGAATCCAAGGCATGTGACATTTTCTTCTTTCTCTGGTGAAGTGAGGAATGAATGTTGACCATTTCTTTCTGAAGTTCCCTACAGAAAACGTATACTCAGCCTGAGGAGCCCAAGGTGACTCCTTATCTGCTCTTGGAGAAGGTGTCATCTAGAGTCTTGACAAGGAGTCTTCAGGCACAAGGACCTGAATCTGATTTCTCGTGGAAGGCATTGGGCAGAGCTTGACAGTCCTACCTAGAACTGGGCTATAATTCTAGGGATAAAGTGGAGGAGCAACAAGTGGTGGGGAGCACACCTTTAGAACCTGGGCCTGGAGTGGGCAGGCCAAGGAAGCCTGAGTTTACATGGGCTTAGGTCCTGGGGCAGAAGCCAGTCACAGAGCCTGGGCAGCCAGATTCGCTCCAGCCTGGGTTGTGGGTGGGGGTGAGCCTCCTCTTGTGCTCCTGTCTGGGGCACTCCTGAGCTGCAGGCAGAGGTCTTAGTTGCAACTCGGCAGGGATGTACAGCCGGGCCTGGTGCTAAGGAGTGAAGAGGGTAGAGTCAAGGAGAGGAGGCTCTGATCTGTGTCCCTTCAGCAATCTGGAGCATGATGTTAGATCCTGTTAGCGCAGCCTCCCACTGACATCTCCTGGATCTTCTGTCACCGGGAGGCTCAGGACCCCAAGAGAGAATGGATTCGGTTCCTCCTGATGTGTTCATCTGGTTCTGGGTCCCCACTCTCTGAGCACACTGGGTGCTGGCCCTGCAGATGTGGGAGAAGCCTGGCAGGGCTGGGGTCAGTGAAGTGACACGGGCAGAGCTGGGCAGGTTCTGTCCTGAGGAGTACTGGGAGCTGGGGTCTGGAGACACAGGGAAGCCCCCCTGAGAAAATGTGGCTCTAATGTTTCTGAGAACCCTGTGGATGGGTTCTCCTTTCTTTCCAAAGGCTCAGGATGCCCCTGGAGTGGCAATCACGTCTCAGCTTCTTCTTTCTTTTCTTTTCCTTTTTTTTTTCTGAGACAGAGTCTCCCTCGTTGCCCGGGCTGGAGTGCAGTGGCATGATCTCGGCTCACTGCGACCTCCTGGGTTCTAAGCAATTCTCCTGCCTCAGCCTCCAGAGTAGCTGGGATTACAGGCATGCACCACCATGCCCAGCTAATTTTGTATTTTTGGTAAAGACAGGCTTTTGCCATGTTGGCCAGGCTGGTCTCAGACTCCTGACCTCAGGTGATCCACCCGCCTCGGTCTCCCAAAGTGCTGGGATTATAGGCGTGAGCCACTACGCCTGGCCAGCTTCATGTTTCTGAATGGGTGACCCAACCTTCTGTATTTTCTTTATTGCACATGGGGCCACAAGCCCAGCAGAGGGGACCACAAGCCCAGCAGAGGGAGCCACGTGATGGAGGTGTCCACCTGCTGACCCCACAGCCACCAGCTCCTCCCTCAGACTCACCCAAGGATTTGTGGGCCTTGCTCCTTACCGGGAGTTGCCTTCTGGCCTTTTCTTCCTCATGGTGAATCCTCCTGCCAATCAAATGTGCCAACATCACTTCCTTTAATGTTTTAATAGCCTCTTTCTTGTGGTACAAATGGATTCCTGGTGGCTCTCGCTGCCCCCTCATGTCCTACCCTAACATAATGAGGTTATGTTGTACTAGTTGTGTTGTGTTTCATTGGCAGAATGGAGCTCTGTCTGCTTTTATAATATATGTCTTAAATAAAAATGCACTGCAATGTATACCGGGTAGATCTTGGATTTCTTTGTTTTGAAATAGGAAGTCATGGATCCTGAGTTTCAGGGCAGAAGTACATGTGTCTCTTGGTCTTGAATCAGCACAGAAAATCTCCCTTGCAGGTTGCATGAATGAAAATTGCTAGATTCGCTGAGGTCAGCCTGAGCCATTTGTTCTGGGCTCAATATTTTTGAAGAGTGTATGTCATGAAACATATCCTGCACCCACCCCCTTCTCTGTATGAGCAGAAGATTTCCTCAACTGTGTGCTGAGTGGCCCCTCTGTGCAGCTCCTTAGAAGCCCCTGACTGTTCTGTTTCCCAGGAGCTTATAGGAAAAAGGATCTGTTCCCATCTCAGTCCTCACTGGGCCCTGGTGCTCTATAGTGACACAGTAGTGAGTCTGAGGACACTCAGAAGTAAACAGTGAGGCCACTGAGGAACTGCCCCTTCAAAGGAGGCTGTTCTGATGCCCACTGCAGGAGTCTGGGATCAAAGGAAGGAGACTCAGCAGGCAAGACCAGGGAAGGCAGAATGGGCCAGCCAGGCGAACACTAGGAACAGAGCAGAGAGAGCTGGGGGTCGGGAATGGAGTGGGAGGCAGGCTCTGATTGCACAGAGAGGTGGAGGGGGCATGTCATGGCATGTGAAGTCCCCCTACCCACAACACAAGAGTCCCCAGCCTCTCCTTCCTTTCCCAGACTCGTTTCCTGGGGCTGTAAGTAGGGAACACTGGGGGAATGTCAGCTTGGGGCTCAGTGGTCTAGGTCCTTCTTGCAGATCAAACCTTTATTCAAGCATCCTTTGAGTAATAAGTATATCCATGGTGTCTGCAGGTTAGAATTGGGATATTTAAGGAGCCCAGGGCCTTCTCTTGGGAGTCACCCCAGGTTCCTAAAGAGAGGTGGAGGCAGATGTAGCTGGAGGTGTCCCAGGAGGGACAAGCCTAGGCCCAGCATGGGAAGCAGGCAGTGGGAGATGTGGTGTTCTCCCAGCAAGGAGATAGCTGCTGTGTTGACAGTGGACACTGGAAAGGGCTGTGGTTGGGTGATCCTCCCCCATGAGGACCCCTTACTGTTGGGGACCCTCATTGCCAGAAGATGTAACTGAAATGTCACTTCCCGTATGAAATGCCTTCTCTGCACTCAGCACTCCCCCAGTGGCAGGGAAGTTTCTCAAGGGGCAACCATGGTCAGGTCAAGGGTACAGGCTCTGGAACCAGACTGCTGGCTCAAATCCCAGAAGCCCCAGTGTATACCTGACCTTTGTGACCTTGGGCAAGTATTTTAACCTCTCTGAGCCTCAACTTACTTATCTGTAAAATGGAGATAATAGTGCTAACTCCACAGGGTTATAAAGCTTGGCATTCATACATGTAAAGTGCTTGGAGCAGTGAATGCTATACTGTAGGTGCATATGGCATAACTGTTAGCTAATGTGATTACTAGTCCATACGGAACATAACTTCCCATTTCCCTAGTATAGGCCCCCTCTCATCCACACTCAGAGCCTCCTCTTCGGATGGCCCCAGGGGAATACGGGCTCCTTACTCTTCCCCCTAAATCCCCAACTTGAAGCTCTGTCTCACAGCAAAATTAATGCTGGAAACGTCTGCTCCTATAGGACTGAAACCTCAGACACAGGGAGCTGGCCTATTCACCTTAGAATCCTCTGGGGCACCCACTACAGTGTCTGCAGCAAGGAGTCAATAAAGAACTGGGGAACAGACTGGAGCAGAAGGACCACCCAGCAGAGCCAAGCCAAATCACTGACCCTCAGAGACCTGATGTGAATGCTTATGGTTTCAGTCCACTGGATTCTGCAGTAATCTGCCGATCTGCAATATTACCACAGTAAATAATGGATAGACCTGAAAATGAACGTGTACCTCATGCCAAAATTGCAGATACCCCGTGAGCAGGAAACCTCAGCAGTAGAAACAATTTTATATGAGGGAATGTACTCTCTCCTTTGCATTTTTCCTCAAATCTGTATTTTTAGTCCCTCACTTGTCTCTACAGAGACAAGTGAGTTTCTTAATCTAATTGCTGACTGTACATCTCCAGGAAACTGTGTGTATGTGTTTATATTCATAGTATATGTATTTATTATCTGTTTACTTCCATGGTATGTAGTCTCCCTAAGAGAGTAGTCATGATTGTATTTGTTGATGCTTAATAGGTTGTATTTGTTGATGCTTAGCAAGTAATCATTGAATGGGCTGGGCGCGGTGGCTCACACCTGTAATCCCAGCACTTTGGGAGGCTGAGGCAGACAGATCATGAGATCGGGAGATCGAGGCCATCCTGGCCAACATGGTGACCTGTCTCTACTAAAAATACAAGAAAATTAGCTGGGTGTGGTGGAGTGTGCCTGTAATCCCAGCTACTCTGGAGGCTGACGCCGGAGAATCACTTGAACCTGAGAGGCGGAGGTTGCAGTGAGCCAAGATTGCGCCATTGCACTCTAGCCTGGTGACAGAGCGAGACTCTATCTCGCTCTTATTTAATATAAAATAAAATAATCATTGAATGAAGGAATCAAAGAATGTGGTCCCAGGTTGGGCACCCTTAGTTCAGTCCCTGAGAGTTTATGAGTATAATGTTTTGCCTTTTAACATAAGTGAAAGAAGGGAGCATAGTTGCATTGAAGGAGAAGTTAAACTATGACTCGGGACCCCAAGCAGTCTCACCTGACCCCATATGCTGCTGTGGGACTAAAATGTCTCAATAGAACTGTCCTTAGTCAGCCACTTTACACCTGCTTCGATTAGCCACTGGATATGAAGCTTCCCCAGAAAGAGGAGAGAACGCAGCATGGGTGTTCTCCATAGTTGAAGCAACCCTGGGAGGGCCTGAGTCTATCTTCCAACAGCATTCCCAACAATTGGTGAAACAAGTCATTCATCAAGGAGGGATCTAGGTGGCTGATGCCCGCATCCACCGCAGTCTGCCTCTGTTCAGCTTGAATCCATTTCTTCATTTGTAGTCTGAGGGTGGAAAACAAATGCGTGTGTCTGTGTGTTCAGGACTGTAGGAGGTGGAGGTCTGTATGTTTAGGGTAGTGTGTCTGTGCATACAAAGTTGGACTTTGTAGGTATGAATTTAGGGAGTGTGAGTGGCTGTGTATATATTATGGGGTAAAGCCACCACATATGTTTGTGGTAGAGTTGGAGTTTTGTGTATAATGTGAGGATTCATTTGGATTATATGTGTTCTAAACTGTGGGTAGTTTATGTGGATATTCAGAGTATGTGTAGGGAGCATGTATATGTATTTGAAGGGGGGTAAGGTTATGTGAAGTATGTGTTGAATTCTGGTGGGATGAGGGATGTGTGAATTCATAGCTTGTGCAGGTTTTATGCAGCTGGCCTGAGAAGGCTGGAGTGTCTAATATATGCATTTGGAGATTGGGAGTTGGTGTGTCTGTGCATTTATTTGGATCATGGAAGGTTGTAGATGTGTATTTCTAACTGTAGATATTGAGGACGCATATTTGGGGAGTTTTGAGAGGATGTGTGTGTGTGTGCATGTGCGTGCGCACGTGTGTGTATGTGTGCACGTGCAGTGTGGTGTTTCTCTATGTTTTGGTGGGTCATCCATCAGAATATCCCAGATTATCTGATGTAACAAACAAATAATTCTGCATCTCACTGACTTCCAACAACATAGGTTTCTCATGTATGTTATGTGTCCTCCATTGGTTGGCTTTGATCAGTTACAGGTCCTCTGCCTTGGATCCAGATGGATGGAGCAGCCTCATTTGGGACAGAACTAGGGATTTCTTCTGCTCAGAGTCATACATGGCATTTCTGCTCACATTTCATTTGCCATAACAAGTCATGTGGCCTTACTTGAGTTAAATAGACTAGGGATATATAATCTCTCAGAGACACCACAGAGAAGGACCATGAATTGTCTTCATAGTGATACATCTGCCCTATTGTGTTCAGAACATGTTCCATTGCTGTGTTTATATTTCACTAAGGAGTATGGGGAGTTGATGAGGGAGGGTGTTTAGGTGTGTGAAGGCCGCTGTGTGACAAGGGAGGCATTGGCTGGTGTGGGATGTTTTTATACTAACACATTTTGGGGATTTGTATCTGTTTTGGGTATTTGTATTCTGTGTCATGTGTATCTGTTATATATCTAAGATATATATTTATGTAGGTAGGTTAAGTATTCAGTGGTGTTGGAAATGTGTTTTTAGGGGAATATAGGTGAGTTTTTAGTATATTACAGAAGCATAGTGGGTTTTGGGTTTATTCTCAGGGTACTGGATAGTTATATGTTCTTATTTGAATGGTGTGTGTGTATGTGTGTGTGTGTGTGTGTATTTGTGTGCTGGGGGTGGTTCTGTGTATTTTGACGGTACTGTGAGATATTGTGAATGTGTGTACATACATTTGAAAAGGAAGGTAATGTTCTATGTTTTAATGCTTTGTGTGTTGGATTTGTGTGTATTCAGAGTAGAGGAGTTTTATCTATGCTCACGGTGTCTAGATGAGAATTTAGGTGTACATTTTTGGTGTGAAGAATTTGGAGGCAGAGAGATGGCTGGGTGTATTTGGGTGTTATAACTATATGTATATAACCTGAGGATATGGACAGAATATTTAGAGTTTTCAAGATGGAGGCTTGTGTATGTTTGTATTTGGGAGTACACGGCCATGTGCGTATTTGGATCTGTGAGTATATTGTGAGTGTGTTATGCAGGCATCTGCATGTTTGAGTTTGTGTAATCTGAAGAGTGTGAATTTATTCAGGAAATGTGGTGGCTGTGTGTCCATTGTAGAGCTGTGAGTGTGTGGTCTGTGCTTCTACCAGGGGAATATAGGATAATTTCCTCTTTTTTTTCTATTTTTATAACATTTTATGTAACTCATAAACAGTTTGTATCAAAATTCACACAAAGTTGCTAGAGAGCATACGATTTCCAAAAATGTCCTGGGTTTTTAATTACATTAAGGTTTTCTAAGGATGCACTCAAATCAATGGTAAAATGCAGACAATATGTGATATTTCATTATTTTTAGCAAAACTATTCTCACTACTTTGTCTCCTCACAGTATTAACTCTGATACCCACTTTGTACAGGATTTGCTAGTACTAGGATGTCACAAAACCATTAAGCTTGGATCTACAGAGGCAAATATTTCCAAACAGCAGTAATAGCCCCTTGGCCCCCACCCCCACTTCATATATCCATACAGTCTGTCTGCACAGTCAGGCAGGGCGCAAGCTCACGACCTCCACTTGGGAGTCTCAAGATCCCCTTTTGATTGGGCAAGAAGCAAACATTTGGGGGGAATGTTGGAAACTGAGGCCATCTTACAGGAACCCACGTGGTCAGGCCAGCAACTACCAATTAAACGGCCAGTCCGCTCACCACTAAGTAGATCCCACTGGTTGATGATTGCTACTGATGTGGTCCTCCCTCTCCAACAACAAACATAAAAGAAAAGGAAGGGCCGGGCGCGGTGGCTCAAGCCTGTAATCCCAGCACTTTGGGAGGCCGAGGCGGGCGGATCACAAGGTCAGGAGATCGAGACCACAGTGAAACCCCGTCTCTACTAAAAATACAAAAAATTAGCCGGGCGCGGTGGTGGGCGCCTGTAGTCCCAGCTACTCGGGAGGCTGAGCCAGGAGAATGGCGGGAACCCGGGAGGCGGAGCTTGCAGTGAGCCGAGATCGCGCCACTGCACTCCAGCCTGGGCAACAGCGTGAGACTCCGTCTCAAAAAAAAAAAAAAAAAAAAAAAAAAAAAAAAAAAAGAAAAGGAAGGTTTGGAGCCAACAATGAAGGGGGAGGGGCGCACTAGTACAAATGACACCAGACACGACTTTATTCCCTGTCAAACATTTGTCGTCATGTAGACACAGCCAAGGTGAACTGAAGCAGGGTGTGAACACTCTGTACATTCATGACTATCTTCATTCTTTAAAACCTTACTCACAGGGAAACCAATGAACTTACCACCTACTGTGACTTACTAGTTCACTCAACATCAAAACGTGTCTGTGCTAATTTTTTAGTCTGGGATACAAGACAAAAAAAAAAAAATCCAAAAACACAAACAAGTAAAAACCAAAGAATTTAGATGGGGGAAGGAAAGGGATTGTGAACAGATTTCATGGAATACATTAAATTTTGAAAAATCAGTATTTGTAGTTCTATTGCTTTGTGCAAAAAGTTTAAAATAAAAAAAATGCCCACTGGAGCTACCCATATGGATGGAGAAGTGAGGACATGATATAGACAGGGCACAGGACCTGCAAGCGTTTCCTGACGACAGTCCAGAGGGACAGGAATAGTTCCCAGGATGTGTCAATTTCTCTTCACAGAAAGGGGCTGTAAAATTTGGGGGGGAATAGCCCTACACGTGAAGGATGTTAAGAAAATCATTGAAATATGGTTTCCAAAAACTGAGCATGCTCTAAGTTACAGACAGACATACTTAATTCCGAGAACTTGTTGAACTTCTCTGACATGGGTAGATGGGAATTTCAAAAAAGTTACTAATAAATGATTGTGCTTCTAAAGTTGCAGGGTCAACATTTCATCCTCTAGAAAGCAGGGCAATTCATGGCTTGGAGTCTTCTCGTTTACATTCTAGAAACCAGAACAAATTTCATGGGACCCCTCACCGCCAACAACCAGCAGGGAAGGTGGAGAGAAGGCCACAGCTGTCTTTGTTGGGCGCCTGTGTGTGTCCTGCTGTGTGCATGTGCTGGAGAGACTAAGCATAGAGAAGGGCCCAAGCGATGAGGGAAAGTGAGTCTCCTGGCTGCTCCAGTCCCTTCTTTCCAGGCACAAAGAAGTTGAACTTGTTTTTCATGTAGGCCCCGTTCATCTCACTTCAGCTTTTAGTAACAGTGTGTATGTGCATGAGTAGCTGTGTGTGACAGAGTAAGTCCCTGTGCCTTTCTAGATTTCAGTAATTCAGGTTTGCGGTTTCAAGAAAATAATCTGTAAATGACACAAGAACAAATTTATAAGTTAGATTAGCAACTTTACGTTGCTTAAAATCTGATGTTATATTTTTAAAAATGCCCCTGGGTACAGGCAAAATTATATGGCCACTGGAACTGAAGTCCTTACCAGCTGTATGAGGAATATTCAGATTGTTTCTGTTATCTCTGCATTTTAAAGTAGCAAAATACTAAGCCATTAGGTTATTGAACCTGTAATATTCCCACAGGGGTTTTATGTCTACCCCTTGTGATTCAGTTAATTTTCCTGGACTCTGGTTAGACTGCTTCCTTTCCCTCTTAGGCATTTGGACCCAAAGGTAGGTAGGTAAAAGTGTCATTTTTAAAGATTTTACCTGTTGGGGAATTTCCTGGTTGGTGCTCCTGGAAAGCGTGCAGCTGGCCTGCAGGAGTCTGACATTTCCAGTCAGTGGGGAGAGAAGACTTGTGTCTCCCAAAGCCAAGGGGTGGCCAGGTGTAGGACAGCAGGACTTTCTAGGGGGTCCAAGGGGAAAGTTCTGAATGGACTCTGGGAAGGGACATGGGTGCCCCATCTGAGATGACCTGTGTCCTTCCAATGCCTGGTATCCCCAAGAGGGGCCCAGACATGGGCCCACGCTGGGGAACGAGGATGTGGTGCTGCCTGGAGGAGCTAACGCTGGGGTTTGCGGAAGTCACTACACAGCTCCCAGAACCCAGAATCTCCAACAAGCAGCCATGTGTGGAGAGGGAATGGGGACAGTGGTAGGACACAGCTCAAATGAAGACACTGCAGACATGTTTCCATGGCTTTCTACATTCATATCATTATTATCGAGTGTTCTCCTCTATAGAGTGAGCACCACATTTTACCCACATGCCCGACGGACCGGCCAAGCTGGATGGAAGCCTTCCGAGGGACCGGAGCAGAAGGGAAATCTTACACATGGCCGCAAAGGACTTCACACTATTCCATCCCCTCTACTGCCATCCAAGAGGCCTCTTGACTCTTCCAGAATCAGATGTAAAAGACAAGATTGGTGAAAATCAGTATCCATGCCACCTGAAGCTATGATTAGCCATTGTACACGAACATGGCACTTTTATTTATTTATTTATTTGTTATTTTGTGATGGAGTTTTGCTCTTGTTGCCCAGGCTGGAGTGCAGTGGCGCTACGTCGGCTCACTGCAACCTCTGCCTTCCGAGTTCAAGTGATTCTCCTGTCAGCCTCCCGAGTAGGTGGGATTACAGGCACCTGACACCACAGCTGGCTAATTTTTGCTTTTTTTTTTTTTAGTAGAAATGAGGTTTCACCATGTTAGCCAGGTTGGTCCTGAACTCCTGCCCTCAGGTAACCCACCTGCCTTGGTCTCCCAAAGTGCTGGGATTCCAGGCATGAGCCACCACACTTGGCCTGAAGACGGCGCTTTTAAAAAGATTTTTTTCTACGTAAAATGGCCCTCAAAGAGCCCAGTGATTTTTTTTAAGGTTTTCTTTTTCATTAAAAAAAAATTGATAAAAATTGAAGCTGTAAAATACGGGAAGAGGAGCAAGAGAGCTGCTGAGTTTGCATTTGAAGTTGTGAGGGGCTGGGGAGGACACGACCAGGGAGAGAGGACCCCTA
This sequence comes from Macaca thibetana thibetana, assembly GCF_024542745.1. NCBI lineage: Eukaryota > Metazoa > Chordata > Mammalia > Primates > Cercopithecidae > Macaca > Macaca thibetana. The sequence continues at coordinate 46,478,677 of NC_065586.1, forward strand.
CACACTAGTCCCGGCTCTCACAGCCTGTGCTCCCCACACTCAGGCTGCGCTGCCAGGAACACAGGACAGAAGTCGTAAGGACAAGAGACCAAACTCAAGGCTTCTTTCTTGTGGTTGGGTGTTCGCGTGTGTAAGTGCAGTCAGCCACACCCCACGGACATAACGTGCCTGTCTGTGGATGCCATAGGCATGCTCCCGAGCATTGCTCAGTCTCTGGTGACCCCGAGTCTCTGGGCAGGCCACGGGCCTTCACTTCTCCACTTTCTTGAGGATGTGGCATTTTTTCCTGTTAGGGCAGCGGCACCGCTCGTCGATGCTGGGGATACATTTGCAGTGCCCCATCTCCTCCACGGGGCAGACAGCTTCCCCGTTGTGGCAGATGAGCGGCAGCTGCATAGGGTCCAGCTGCTTCTTGTTGCAAGCCCGGAAATGGTTGTACTGCAGCGGAGGTTCTCTGTGGTGGAGGAGCCCTGCGGCAAAGTTGCCCAGGGAGTGGCTGTGCTGCATGATCTCACGCAGCTCCTTGTCGGACAGCAGGTAGGGAGGTAGGGAGAGGGTACCGGAAGCTGGGCAAGGGACCACCACCTCATCCAAGGGAGTCTTGAAAAAGTCCTTGCTGCTCCTCTTGGGGGCAGCAGGGGACCCTCAAACTCTTCCCCGAACCTCTCGGGGTTGATTGCATAGCTCCTCATGTCTCTGCACTCGGGGCCAGCACGTGGACCTTGCACTGCTGCTGGTAGGAGGACCTCTGCTCGTGTCCTGGCACGGGTTGTCCATGAACTCCAGGGTCCAGACGTGGTCATTTTTGGTGCAGAGGTAGAGCAGGTGCACGTAGTGGCAAATGAGCTTTATGCAGGACGGGTTCAGCTGCTCTTGCCCAGGGAGCCGCAGCAGCTGTACTGCTTGTGCAGGTTCTCATGGGTGAAGAGCTTGGGGAACAGGGACACCAGCAGGTGAGAGGCGAAGTTGCCAATGGACAGGCTGCTCTGGTAGATACTGCGAAGATGCTCCTTGCTGAGCAGGCAGTCGGTGCCGGGCACCTCCAAGTTGGGCTGGAGGATCTCCAATTTGTCCAAGTCGATAGGTACCAGCCATATCTTCTTGGATCGGCACCGCTGGCCCTGGAAGTTATCCTCCACCCTGATTACTGAGATGTCATTGGGCAGGCTGGAGGAGTCATAGCAGTCGACACGTGGGGGGCTTGCCTTCGCTGCCTGCATCCAGCCTCAGGCCCTGGAGCTTGTCGTTGATGCGCTGGATGCACTATTGCAGCCAGGCCTCCTCCTCCTGCATGTGGGGGAAGTAGACCTCTGTGTTGTTGCAGATGATCTGCAGCCTCTGCGGGTCCAGCTCCTGCTTACCGCTGTCCCCGTAGCAGCTGTCCTGCTCGCCCAACTTGCGATGGTCGAAGAGCTCAGAGAAGAGCCAGTGAAGGAGGAAGACAGGAAACTCGCCGGGTGAAGAGGCTTCATCCAGGAACTCAGTGAGGTCCTACATGTCCACCACATGGTCTGAGGCGATGCTGCTGCTCCGGTCCAGAGACAGGCCGTCCTCCTCATCTCTGAGGTCCACTGCTCAGCCTCAAAGAAGCTGGCAGCCTGTCCACCTGGCTGGCTTTTCTCCATCTCCCGCTGGGCCCAGAAGTGGCTGAAGAAGTTATTCAGCTGGGGCAGGCACTCGGCCTGTCACACAGCCATGTCCTTCACCGAGGGGTAGTAGATCTCCATGTAGTTGTGGATGAGCTGCAGGTGCAATGACTCCAGCTTACACTTGGCCTCAAAGCTGCAGACACTGCAACCTCAGGAGAAGTTGACTGTGGCTGAAGAGCCTGGGGAAGAGCTGCACCAGCGGGCTGCAGGCCAGGACCCCGCCTGACAGGCTCTGGTCCATGATCTGCTTGAGCTCCGTGGCCTGTGAGCTGCTCTGGAGTGGTGGGGGTCGGCTGGAATTTGGCCACCATCTCAGTGGGGTTCACCTTCAGGGAGAGCAGGTCCACTTTGCTGTGCAGCTGGGACCTGTTGGACGTGAGGGTGTTGAGCATGTAGAACATCTTCTGGATCAGGAAGTAGATGTTAGGGTGACTGTTGGTGGCCGCCCCAGTGCTGCCACCATCCCACTTCTGTGGCTCATTCAAGAGCCTAAACAGCAAGGGGCCGTTGCTGGCATTTGCCTTCTGGAAGAGCTCATAAGTGTTTAGCAGGTCCCCTGAGGGAGGCTTCTTCTCCATGACCTGTGTGAGATGCCATGCAGAGGCTTCTTGTAGTAAGGGGTGGTGGCATGGTTGTAGCGCTCCTCCTTGCCTGGCCACACAGAGCCCGAGCTCCTGCCTTGCTGGCCTGCTCTCCATTGCCTTGGCAGGGCGAGCTATTCTCGGGTTCCACATGCCTGCTAGCAGCGCCTCTGGGATCAGCTGCCTCCTCTCCACGCTGGGGATGGAGTCTGGCGGGCCACTGCTGACCGGCCGAGTCCTGGAGGGCAGTGAAGACACTGTCCAGAGGGTGCTTCTCAGAAGTCCTGGAATTTACGGAGCAGCCTAGAGCAGCATCTTTGGCCTCTGTGTCCACTCACACTTCTTAGAAGTTCTTCTACATCAATTTTTTCTGGAGATGGTTCTGACTGTGTCACCCAGGCTGGAGTGCAGTGGTTGATCAGAGCTCACTGCATCCTTGACCTCTCAGACTTAAAATAGCCTGGCTACTCAGGAGTAGCTGGGACTACAGGCCAGAGCCACCATGCCTGGCTAAATGTTTAAATTTTTTTGGTAGAGGCAGAGGTCTCTCACTGTGTTGCCCGGACAAGTCTCAAATTCTCGGACTCAGGTGGTCCTCCCACTTTGGCCTTCCAAAGTGCTGGGATTAATGGCGTGAGCCACCGTACCTGGCCATATTTTATTTTTCCAAAAAATTCATTTGTAGAGTTTAAAAAGTATCTTTTGATCAAGAGTTCTTACTGTATTTATGTTAGCAAATTTCATTTCCCATTCCGTTGCTTGCCTTTTCACTCTTAGTGAGTTATTTTATGATTACAAATCCTTATTTTTTATGTTACTTTATTACTATTTATTAACCTATTTATCTTTATCTTATTTATTAGCCTTCAGTGGTTAGTTTTTGAGTCTTTTTTTTTTTAAATCTTAAGGTCATGGAAGTGTCCTCTATATTACTTTTTAAAAGCTGTACTGTTTCATGTTACACATTGGCTTCTATATGAAATAATTTTTGTGTATGTTGTGAGGTTGGATGTTAATAATCATTTTTCTCTGTATGGATGTATGAAAGACAGCACAATTTATTGAAATGAATCTTTTCCTCACTGTACTGAAGCACTATTTTTTCACAAATCAGCTAAATATATTGTGTGGTTCTCTTTATGAGCTCTCTATTCTGTTTCATTGAAATATCTATACTTGTACCTTTTCCATAATGTCATAATTGATATACATTCATAAAAACTTAAATAGTGGAAGTCTTCACATTATATTTTTTCTTCAAACTTATCTATACACGGCATTTTAATTTGCATTTTATAGTCAGTTTTTCAGTTGCCACCAAATATAATGCAGACATATGCTATTACTAATCACAGTATTGTGATTTTCAGTGTATTACAAATATAGATTTATTTAAAATACTGAATCTTTCTTCTAATACCAGGAATTACGTAGGAACATGGTACATCTTTATTTCTGTTGAATGTCTTTAATTTCTCTCAATAAAATTTCACAATTTTCAGTAAAGGGATTGCATATGATATATTATAGTTTATATTAGGAATTCAATGTTTCTTCCTAGAAACATTTCAGATTTTTAATATTTTATTTGATTTAGACTCACTACATTTGGAAAGCCTTAATTATACTTTCATTTTTAGAGCTACTTAGATTTGCTATTTATTCTTGTGTCACTATTAACGATTTTCTAGAAATGTATCTATTTCATCAAATTATTTCAAAATTTTTGATAAAGTTACTTATTACATTCTCTTTCTCTCTCATGACTATAGAATCTATAATGATTTCCTTGTTATTCATGATATTTAGAATTTGTAGATACTCTTTTTTTTAATTTCATGCATAGTCATGGTATATTTTTATCAATCTTTTCAAAGTAACTTTGGCTTTTGCTGATTTCATTTATTTTATGATTATTTCCTTTTCTCCTGCTTCTTATGTATCTTCTCTTTTTTTAATTCTTTGGATTTAATTAGACATCACATTTTAAATTTTTGAGATTGATGATTAGATTATTAATTTTTTCAAGCTTTAATTTTTAAACATATTTATGTAACCATATACATTTATCTCCAAGCTGAGATTTGCCTAAGCCTCCCAACTTTTAACAAGCAGTATTTTTACTTTCATTTTTATTAAATTCAAAATATATTTTAATGTTCACTGCAATTACTTTTTTGATCCATGAATAACTTAGAAATATGATGTTTAATTTCCAAACATTTGTTCACTTCCAAAGTCTTGCTACAGATTTCCAGCTTAATAACATTGTTGTATGAAAAACACTATCAAGGATTTCAAATTTTTGGTATTTATTGATTCTTGTTTTGGGCCTAACCTCAGCCTATATCTGCCTATCTTTATCTATCTATCTATCTATCTATCTATCTATCTATCTATCTATCTATCTATCTATCATCTATCTACCTATCTATCATCTGTCTACCTAGATAGACAGAGATATCTGTAGATAGCTATGGTAAATTTTGAAGCATGTTCCAAATATATTATAATAAATTGTATGTTTTGCTATTTTTGGGTGTAGTTTTTATGTCAAAATATTTAATCCTACTGCTTTAAATTTCTGTGTTATTGATATTTTGTATCCTTTTTGCTATCAGTTATCGAAAAAGGCATATTAAAGTCTTTATGATTGAGGATGTGGCTATTGCTCCTTTTAGTGCTATAAAAATTGTAAATGTGTGTCAAACTTGTGTGACAACCTCCTCAATAATTGATTCTTTTATATGGATAATGGATACATCTTCCTTTCAGGTAATAATTTCTGCCTTAAAATCTCTTTTGTCTGATATTAACATAGCTAAACAAATTTTCACTTGGCTTGTGTTTGATTACCTTTTATATACATATATGAAAGATTTTTAAAATTAAGATGGTTCTATAGATAGTAGAAGATATACAGATAGAAGATAGTAGATATCTTCTACAGGTATAGCTATATATATCTATATACATATTTGGATATATTTATATTTATATATATATCTATATACAAATGTATATATGCAGATATCTCTGTACATCTACATATATATCTACATACTGATATATATATCTATTTGTGTATATAATATCTGTATACATGTAGACAGATAAAGATATGCATGTATATGCATATATACAGATATCTATGTATATATCTATATACATATATACATGTAGATATATACATACCTATATACATGTAGAAATACAGATGTAGATATAAATATATATCTATATGTGTATAGAGATATGTGTAGGCGTATATAGATATATACATATATAGATAGATAGGTCTATATAGAAAACCAACTATCTATATCTAGATAGAGATAGCTATCACTAGATATCTCTACCTATCTAGATACATTATTTATCTGTCTAATCCATCTATAAAACTATCTTAAAACCATCCTAATTTAAAAATCAAGATTCATCTTAATTTAAAAATCTTAATTTAAAAGTTAAGAACCATCTTTATTTTGTGGTTCATATATACCATGGAATAGTAGGCAGCCATAAAAAAGAGTGAGATCAAGTCCTTTGCAGGAACATAGATGGAGCTGGATGGAGGCCTTCATCCTTAGCACACTAATGCAGGAACAGAAAACCAAATACTTCATATTGTCATTTACAAGTGGGAGCTAAATTATGAGAACACATGAACACATAGAGGGAAACAGATCCTGGGGCCTCTGGCAGGGTAGAGGGCGGGAGGAAGCAGAAGATCAGGAAAAGCAATGAATGGATACTAGGCTTAATTAATGGGTACTGAATGGTGAAATAATCTGCACAACAAAACCCTGTGACACTAGTTTACTTATATAACCTACACGTGTGCCATTGACCTGAAAATAAGTTAAAAAATTATAAAAAATATGTAAATAAAAATCTTTAACCAACACAAGCTGGTTCATCCCAAGAATCATCTTAATTTAAAAATCTTCACATCTTAAGAAGCTACACAGGAGGCTGAGGCAGGAGAATCATTTGGACCTGGCAGGCGGGGGTTGCAGTGAAGGAGATCGTGCCATTGCACTCCAGCCCAGGAGACAGTGTGACTCAGTCTCAAAAAAAAAAAAAAAAAAAAAAAAAAAAAAACAAGCAACTTTGCTGCTTAAATTGAGTGTAATACCCATTTACATTTAATGTGGTGAATGAAAACTTTGGTTTTCATTTACCACCCTACAATTGAATTTTTAATTCCTCCACATATTCTATTTGCCTTTCTCAACAATTATTTTATAGATAAGATGACTTACAGAAAGCAAATATATGACTCAATATTCGAATAAAAGTGCTTGAAATAATTTATATTGAGCACTTTATCCTTCTTTCTTAAACATCTTAAGCTATACACATTACATAGCCAGGGACTGATGAGAACCTACTACTAGATAACCTTTTCAAAGGCATGGATAGAATGCTTTCCAGGTATGGATTGCTTCCATGCTCCCCTTCCATACATTTTAAAGCCATTGCATCAAAAATATGGAATTTTGTAGAGAGGAGTGAGTTTATATCCTTTAATATTTTCTCACGTTAGAAATGCAGTCTTGGAATGATATAAACTCTGTAAACAGACTATCATGCTACATTTTTAGAGAATTATATCAAGGTGTCTATTTTTAAGACAAAAATACAAATTATGTTTTTTCTAATAATAGAAATGGATAAGCAGAATTCTGGCTTCTAATAATGAGAACATACTCTCCCTTAGTTTGAAATAAGTTAGATAATTTAACTTTCTCATGTTATCTTGAAGTTAATACATCGTTCGTATTGAATGTATCAGTGCACTACATGAAGCGGTACATTTGGTACCATCCCTTTTATCCTCCACATAAAATGATTCAGTGTTTTAATACACTTCTTTCCACATCCTGCAGTTTTGCATAGCAAAAGAAGCATGCACTTTGAGGAAAATGTACCTTTTAATTTTTTGTATTTTAAATATTATGGGTACAAAATATTTGTATAGAATTATGGAGTACATGTGATGTTTCAACACCTCCTTTTTGATCCCAGATCTTCCCTGAAGGTTTGTCCAATTTGTATTGCATTATTTATGTTTGAAAAGGAGTAATGATGTTCAGTATATACTGTTATAAAATAACTGATTCCAAGGATGTAAAGTATCTGATACTTACTATGTCCAAGTATGATTTTTAAGCAAATGTTCCGAACAATACATAAATAATAACATGGAGTAAAATAAATTCATATAACTTTATGATAATAATTTTACCTAAATTTAAAAGTGTTATGTGCAAACAGATGGTATACAACACTTAGCATTTAATAATGCAGTTAAGTCCAATTGAATATATTGTTTGATTTATTTCCACAATCTTTGACACATGTATTGTAGATCCAAACATCAAAAACCATAAGTAGCCTGCATAATGCCTTTTTTATTCTCTGCAATGTTTTTAATATAAATATATAAAAGAACATCTTAAATTATTTAAATAAGTCAATTATTTTATATGCAGATTTAGTATTAGAATATATATCTTCTTTTGCACAATAAACTTTTTTAAGTGTCAGAAATTATATAATTATAAAGTGACTTTTGTTCACATAGTAGTTACTTGTACATACCCACAAGATACTCGAAAAATATTTTTGTCAACATTGGATGCATTTTTCTCTTATGGACTCTTAAAAATGTTAACAAGCCAACACGTGAATGTACTGAAGTATTTTTTCATCATCTTTTCTAGTGTTGATATTGAGTTGATTTTTATAAAGTCATTAGAATGACAATTCAATGAATATTTTCTGTGGCATAATAAATGTCATTAACTTGCTAGTCTGTCATGCTGTTGCAAAGCTAAAACCACATTCATTAGTGTTTTTCGTTGTTGCTGTAGTGGTGGTTTGTTTTGTTACATGAAGGGGCCCACTTCTTGTATTAAATTATTTATTCTTTCTGAGAATGTTCTATCAGAATGTAATAAAACCTTTAAAAGACGATTTAAAAATGTATTCCCATAGGTAGGAACTGAACAATGAAAACATTTGGACACAGGGTGGGGAACATCACACACCAGGGCCTGTCATGGGGTTGGGGGAGAGGGGAAGGATAGCATTAGGAGAAATACCTAATGTAAATGACGAGTTAATGGGTGCAGCAAACCAAGTCGGCACATGTATACCTATGTAACAAACCTGCATGTTGTGCACATGTACCCTAGAACTTAAAAGTATAATAAAAATATATATATATATTTCTACTGAACAGAGTGTCTGTATATTAGATGACCTAGGACTGGTAGGGGGCTCTAATCCAGGGGATTGTTGATAAACTCAGACAACATCTATAATTTTTACATCGTTACTCTTAAAGTCGTGTCATTGATTGTCTCAATATTGGAAAATAACATGTCAATATTCAGTGTATCAATAAACTGGAGGAAAAAATGGGCCAATATCCCATTCAGTTAAAGACATTAAAAAGAATGTGTATGTATTAGTTCTGCTCACATCTTAAATGTTCATCATGTTGTCACCAAGCCAGATAGAACCATATACTGGGGAATGTAATGTTTATCTGAGAAACCAAATGTCTAAATACAAATTTTAATAGTATGAAGTAAGAGGAAATAAATATGGGGACTTTTCTAGTCTTCTCTATTACATATAAATTGCAAGATTTGGCTACTTTAAACAATATTAATATTTACTAATTTTTCATCAATTCAAATATCATATTGTAGAGAGCAATTTAATCAAATTCGATAACAGTCCTAAATATAAAATTTAACTGTACATCTTCCAGAAGCCAAAAAATGAGAAATTATTTGTGGCTTTTGGCTAGACAAAGATTGCTTCGATGTGGCCCAAAAGAACAACCTAGAGAACAAACAGAAAAAACAATTATAACAACAATAAATATGACTTCATAAAAACAAAAAATTCTATATTTCTACCCTATATGCCTCAAACTAGGAATATACATTTACCAATTATATCTGATAAAGAATGTGTATCTAGAATATGTAAACTCAGTTATAAGGAAAATTGCAGACCAATAATAAAAAATAAGGAAAAGAATATATTTGAACACATACTTTGCCAGAGGAAATTCAGAGACCGCAGGTAATCACATCAAAAGATGTTCAATATCTTTAGCCATTGGAGAAATACAAATTAAATGAGATGCCATTCCACACCTACTAGAGTAAGTACAATTAAAATGCCACTGCACTCAACCTGGGAGACTTGTGTGTGCTGGTGATGATTTAGAACAACCGTAACTCGCAAATACTGATGGTAGGAAAGTAAAATGATACAGCCATTCTGGGAAAAAAAAATGGACTGTTTCTTACAAAGTTAAATAGACACCCACCATTTTACCTACTTATTCCACTTGCTCTTTAAGCAGAAAACATTATGGCACATATACATACAAGAATGTGTTTACAAGTGTCCATGGCAAACTTATTTATAATAACACTAAACTGTAGACAACCCCAAGTTTATCAGTGGGTGAATAAATAAACCAAACACGGTGTACTCATAACACGAGATACAACTTCACACACACACAAACACACACACACACACGCGCAAAACCAGACTTTCAACAAACAGTGATGGAACAATTGAACATCCACATCCATAAAAAGAATCTAGACACTGTGTTTACACAATATACAAGAATGGATAATAGATTTAAATATAAAACTGTGAGGCTATAGAAGAATGTTATAGGCTGAATTTCATAAAAATTAAAACTTTTGCTGTAAGAAAGACATAGTTAATATTTAAAAAAACAAGCCAAGACTGGGAGACAATATTTACAAAACATGGTATCCAGTAAAGAAACTGGTATGAGCACTCCACAGAACTCTTTTTTTTTTTTTTTTTTTTTTTTTTTTTTTTTTTTTTTTTTTTTTTGGAACGGAAGTCTCACACTGTTTACAAAACATGTATCCAGTAAAGAACTGCTATGAGCACTCCACAGAACTCTTAAAACTCAAAAAGAAAAAAATAAAGATGACTAATCCAGTTAAAAAATGGGCAGGAGATGTGAACAGACATTTGACCGAGGAAAATATATTGATGGCAAATAAGCAAATGAAATACGCTCAACATCATATATTATTAAAGAATTGCTCATTCGAACGAGATACCACCGCATGCCTACTAAAATGGCTAAAATCCAAAACACTGACAACACTAAATTGTGTTGAAGATAAAGAGCAAGGGAAACTCTCATTTATTGCTTATGCGAATGCAAAATGGCACAGCCACGTTAGAAGATAGCTTTGCAGTTTCTTACAAAGTTAAATGTAGTCTTACCACATGGACCAGTAACTTCACTCCTATCCAAATGAGTCAAAACTATTTCTACACAAAAATGTCACATGACTCCTTCGGAGTCATGTGTCAAGTAGCCAAATCTTGCAATTTATATGTAATAGAGAAGACTAGAAAATCCCCCGTATTTATTTCCTCTTACTTCATACTACTAAAACTTCTCTCATAACAGAATTTGGTAGCTACCAGTTGCCCGCAACAGGTGAGTAATGGTTCAATAAACTGGCATATCTATAAAATGGGATATTCAGTGATAAAAAATAAGCTATCAAGCCATACAAAACATGTAAGAGCCTAGAATGCATATAACTTAGTGAAAGAAACTAATCTGAAGAGGCTGTATACTGTATAATTCCAATGATATAACATTCTTAAAAAGGGAAAAACTGTAAAAAGATCAGAATTTCCAGGAGTCTCCAAGGGAAGGGATGAATAACTCAGGCACAGAAATGTTTAAGAAAGTAAAATTATTCTTATAATATTGTAGTAGTGGATACCTGACATTTGTCCAGACGCATGAAATGTATAATGACAAGAGTGAACCCTAATATAAAACTAATGTATGGACTTTCATTTATAATAATATGTCAATGTTGATGCATCAGTTATAACAAATGTACCACACTAATGCAAGATATTAATCATAAAGAATATGGAGGGTAGAAGAAAGTGTATGGAAATTCTCTCTGCTTTGTTAGTTTTTACTATAAACCTAAAATTGTTCTAAAAATAAAATCTATTAATTAAAAAAAGAAAGAAGTGTTGTTACCAGTATCAGCACAGGCAAAAGTCAGAGTAATTATGTTGAGTGCAAAAGACAGACAAAAAAGAATAGATTTTGTGTGAGTCCATTTACATAAAATTCTACCAGTGTAAACCATTCTGTAGTATCAGAAATAGATTAGTAGTTGCATGGAGATTGAGTAGGGAAGAGGGGAAGAAGCCATTACTAAAGACACAGAGTAACTTTGGGGAAGTGAATATGTTCATGATCTTGATTGCCATGGTGTTTTCTTCTGTACCAATATGCCAAAACTTTAAAAATACACTGGATATGTTCAGTTTCTGTCAATTACACTTCAATGGAAAACATTTTAAAGTATTATGTATCTTGATTTTATGTTTATGCAGAGATATTATTCTACATCTGCCACATATACCTTCTGGCATTGTGTAAAGATATACAAACATAGTATATAAATATGGTATTTATAATATTCTTATTCATATGCAAAATATAGTTTACATTTAATTTTTTAACTTTTCTTCTATTTTTATTCTGTGTCCTCCAGACATTAACATTGAGAACTTTATATACAATTACATATTTAAAAATTAGTCATGTCTAGTATAATACAAAATTTCAGCAATGTAACATGACAGGAACAAAATATAAATGAAGCTGCCTTACATAGATTCATTTTTCTCATTAAAACATTTCATAGCATAATGCACTTATTCAAAAGTATTAACATACATATTCAAGTGCACTATGAAAAACAGAATCAAGGAATGGATACCATATTGATACTCACTAAATCCTATGTTAAAATATATTGAATAATTTGTAGTTTTTCACAAGTAACTCAGTCATGTCACGTATTAATAACGTATATATTTATTTTAGGAACTCCTTTTAGGTAACTATTAGTTATATAGTTTTATGCTGAGTTTTATGAGAAATACAATAAGCATATCATTTTATGTCAGGAATAGAGAGTATATTTGTCCCTAGGTCATTTTCTATAGCTGTCAAAATGTTTCCACATCTTTTAAAACTCAAGAAAATGAGGAAGAAATAGAAATATTCCTAGGTTGTTTTTATATCTTTAGTTTTTTCAATTCTTAATTATATTAATTCTTCCCAATGGCTTATTTAAAAATGGGTCTTCAATTGTCTTACATTAAAATTCAATGGGGTCTCATTACCTGTAAGAAGGTTTTATTTCACACAACGTATTTTTCTGTTATATAAAAGGAAAATAAAGCTGTGGGCTAAAAGAAATAGCTTCTTAAAAATTTTCCCTATTGGGAAGTAGTTGAATATACACTTTGCTGTATTCAGGTAAAACATATTAGAGTATGATTTTATTTACAATAAAAATGAAATAAGGCTGTGTTACATTGTCAAGCTGTAATGGGAAATGTATTTGTCACCCTAGGCAAACTGAAAAGGCAGGTATATTGAATTCAGTAATGCTGAATAATTAAGCCTTCACTTATAACACTTATATTAGAGAATTCAACTTAATAAGTCATTTTCCAAGTGTTTGTTAATGTATCAAAAGGATTTATACATTTCACAAAGGGGGGGACTCAAGCTAAGCTAAAGATTTATAAACACAATTCACTAGAGAAATAATTTTAAGCTTGTTTTTCTTGTTTTTCCAAACCTAATTCTTTCATGGAAAAAAATAAAGGCAATATTATAAAATAGATGAAAGTGCAGGGTAATTACCTTAAGTGCCATTGAGAAACCTAGAGGTCACCTGATCACTATATATATATATATATATTTTTTTTTAGATGGGGTCTTGTTCTGCCTCCCAGGCTTGAGTGCAGTGGCGCGATCTCAGCTCACTGCAAGCTCCGCCTCCCGGGTTCACGCCATTCTCCTGCCTCAGCCTCCCTAGTAGCTGGAACTACAGGCGCCCGCCGCCACGCCCGGCTAATTTTTTGTATTTTTTAAATTTATTTAATTTTACTTTTTAGTATAGACGGGGTTTCACTGTGTTAGCCAGGATGGTCTGGATCTCCTGACCTCGTGATCCGCCCGCTTCGGCCTCCCCAAAGTGCTGGGATTACCGGGGTGAGCCGCCGCGCCCGACCAATCCACAATATTTGATAATCCATGGCACCCTGGTTTACTTCCACAGTTCCTTTAAAGATTGAAGAGCTGTCTGAATGCCACAATCTTACTATACTATGTTTTGTAAGGAAACCTGCCCACTCAAGAACATCTGTGAGAGCCAACCCTTACAGCACGTTAGGACTCTTGCTTCCATGTATGATGCAAGCCCATCTGGTCCAGTGGATTGGACAATGAATGAACGCTTGATTTAGGTGGAAGTTATCCATTTATTGGTTGGAAATCAATAAGCCTCTTTCACTTGAGAATTCTAATTGAGATGAAGAATATAATAATGATGCATACTGAATGAGCAAAGCCATTTGGCCTCCATAATATTATAAAGAATAATATTACTGACCCACAGGCAAGCAATGGAGATACAAAGAGTACAAGAATAAGGAAACAAATGTTGCCCTGGAGTGAGAGAAATTGATAAAAAGGCGCTGCCTTGATGTTGGACAGGTTCTTAGTTCTATGTTTAGCCTTTATTTTCTGCCCTTGGATTCTACACTGTATACTTCAAGTTTATTTTCAAAATGGTTTTGACTACAGAAAAAAGCAAGTGTACCATTATGTCATTTTTGACATATTTTGGGATAAATAAAGTAAAAACTATTTGTTTTCTGTTTTTGTTTTTTTTTTTTGTTTTTTTTTTTTTTGAGATGGAGTTTCGCTCTTTTTGCCCAGGCTGGAGTGCAATGGTGCGATACTGGCTCACTGTGACCTCCATCTTCCGGGTTCAAGCAATTCTCCTGACTCAACCTCCCGAGTAGCTGTGATTACAGGCGTGTGCCACCACGCCCAGCTAATTTTTGTATTTTTAATAGAGGTGGGGTTTCACCTTGTTGGCCAGGTTGGTCTCGAACTCCAGACCTCAGGTGATCCACCCACCTCGGCCTCCCAAAATGCTTGGATTACAGGCGTGAGCCACTGTGCCTGGCCATAAAGAGTATTAAGAGAGTTTTTCAGAGTAGTTTCTGAGTTACATGTAAAAACAAGATAAAAAAATTTACAGCTCTGCAGCTTTCAAAATTAAGCAGTCAAATTTCTGTGTGGCTGAGAACTTCTAGCAGTCTCCTGTGTTAGAATTTGCCATGCCCAAAATGTCCCATGCTATACAGTTAAATGGTTAATCTTTGAGTAATATTCAGTTTGAAACTTTTTCCTCTTGAGGGAAAAAAATGCTTAGCATTTCATTATAAAATTATCCAAGCTTTCCTCTCATTTCTGTGTTCAAAATCAATGCATAAGTTAAAGCATCTTAAGTCTTCCTTCTAAGTAATTTATATATTTGCCCTACGATTTCAACTAGTCCTAATCTCAGAGGATCACTTCATTGGAAAAGTTGTGCAAAAGTAAAATGAAATGGAGATTAACTATACTAAATTGTCATGTTGAGCTTCATAATAAATTTAGTTATAAAGATGTTATTCAAATTGGAATTAACTGCAAATTTCCTAGGTATGTAAATGAAAGTGGAGTGAAATTACTATATAAACCTAGAGTTATGATCATCAAAATACATGATATAGCAATAAAATAATTTAACGTTGACTTAGGGAGTCATAAATCAGATATTTTATTCAACGAACTGTGATTTTTAATTATAACATAAGAATTATAAGTTAGTATTTAAAAGTAATTGTTTCTTAATAAATAATGAGTTCACAAAAATAATAGTTGAAAACTAAAATTATATGGGATGGTTATATTGTGAAAATTTACATTAAAAATTAAAATAATAAAATATCACCTTTGGAAACTACTTTTATTTAAAATATCAGGAGTCCAGAAAATTGCAAGTTTTCTTGATCTACATAATCATTTTTACAGGAAATTTTAATTCCAAGCCATTGCAAAGATTTATTATTTTCTTAATAAACATAGTATTAAGTATCAAACAGCGTCTGTGAAAGTACAATAGAATACAAACATATTAGAGGTATTGTTTTCTGCATTTTTGCATGAACAATAAGATTTTTAAAATTTTTGACTTATCTGTGGAAACATGATAGAGACAATTGTATGGTGCGATTTCAGGATTATTCATTTCCACACTTAGATGAGGTATTTTTTTCTTTTCTAGATAAACTGTAATTCCACTTTTTTAATACAGTACACACATATACATGCATATATATGTTTCTGTTAACAGTAATGAGATTTTAACAAATGATTTACCTGTCTTTCTGAAAAGTGTCTGTTAATGTCGTATGAGCCTATAAGGGAAGAAAGGGACTATATTACAAAGGAACAGAAATGATCCAGGAGAGTATGAATACAACTGGATTCTAAGAATACTGGGCTATTGTGTGTTGGGATATAGATTGGGATAAAAGAGTATACCCCTATCAGAGCACTGTCCATTTCACTATTGATATGGTACAAACACATGATAGGATGGTTCGTAGCATCAAGGAAAAAGTGATGGCCTCAGGTGAGGTTGCATCAAATTTCCCATGGAAGATGACAGAAGATGCACATGTCACTAAGAAAAATATATGTAGAATAGTTAAAATCTACTCTTAATAATTTTTAAGTTATTTTAAATTATATACTACTGTTATTGACTATAGTGACTATTTCCATAGTCACTATAACTATAGTCACTATAGATCTATTACATAATGTACAATAGATCTCTGAAATTTATTTCTCCTGTCAACTGAAATGTTGTTTCCTTTGACCAACATTGGGATAGCAACTTCTATCACAATTTAAAAATTATAATCACATAAAACAATATAATTTTATAACAAGGAAAAGGCATTTCTTGAAAGTTAATTCACAAAATTGAGTGAATGAATTGCTAAACAAAACAATGTCAAGAACCAAAACAACTCTAGATATCTCAGGCAGAATGAATTCAAAGAAAATGACTGCACATATTTCTTCTTAACATTAGATTCACAGTGGAATCACCTGGGGCAATTTTTTTTAAAGAAATGAATGCCTACATATCATGTCCAGATTCTGATTTATTTGTTATTAGATATGGCCTGGACATCACTCTACTCCTGACGTCCTGCTCAAGAATCAACTTCCGGGAAGAGAGACTGGGACTCACTAATTTTGGTGCTATTCAGTTGAACTATGTCCTTACTGATTTTCCACCTGCTGGTTCTATTCATTATTGATAGAGAGATGTTAACATCTCCAATTATAATAGTGGATGTATCTGTCTGTTCTTGCAATTCTATCTGTTTTCACCTCATGTGTTTTGACAGCCTGTTACATGCAAACACATTAAGGATTGTTACGTTTACTTGGAAAATTAAACCTTTTGTTACTATGTAATACCCGTTTGTATCCCCCTATAATTGTTCTTTCTCTGAAGTCTTTTTATTGGAAATTAATATATTAATCCAGCTTTCTTTTCATTAGTATTATCATGTTATATATTTTTCAAAGTTAACTCTCAAGCTTGTTCACAATGCGCTTCCAGAAATTAATCAACTACATCCCAGGCAGCCAGCTGATTACTCCAGAGAATGTCACCATATCAGGGGTTCAATGTTGTCATCTGCTACTGGTAGACTGGGCGATCAAGTCGGGCTTGGTGAGTGGAAGTTCATGTTGTTCAATATGTTTTAACACAGGTAGACACACAAGCTGCTGCAGCTGGGACAGGCAGCCCCAGGTGCCAGCATGGGTGCTAGCTCACTATAAGGCTTTGGCTGGACCAGACACACCACAAGCAGCTTCCACAGTGAAGGGGTGGCCTGCCCCCTCCAGACCTGTGGGTGTTTCTCGTCAGGTGGAATGAGAGACTTGAGAAAAGGAAGGGGACACAGAGACAAAGTATAGAGAAAGAAAAAGTGGGCCCAGGGGACCGGCGCTCAGCATACAGAGGACCCGCTTGCCAGCCCCGGTCTCTGAGTTCCCTCAGTATTTATTGATAATTATCTTTACCGTCTTTTAGAAAAAGGGAAGTGGCAGGACAATAGGGTCATAGTAGGGAGAAGGTCAGCAGAAAGACATGTGAATAAAGATCTCTGTGACATGAATAAGTTTAAGGAAAAGTGCTGTGGCTTGATGTGCATATGCAAACATCTCCATAAACATTTTCTGTGCACAAAGAGCAGCATTGCTGCTAGCACGTTCCACCTCCAGTCCTAAGACAGTTTTCTCCTATCTCAGTAAATAGAACATACAATCGGGTTTTACACCGAGAGGTTCCATTGCCCAGGGATGGGCAGGAGACAGATGTCTTTCCCTATCTCAACTGCCAAGAAGCCTTCTTTCCTCTTTTGCTAATCCTCCTCAGCACAGACCCTTCACGGGTGTAGGGCTGGGGGACGATCAGGTCTTTCCCTTCCCACGAGGCCATATTTCATACTACCACATGGGGAGAAACTTTGGACAATACCTAGCTTCCCTAGGCAGAGGTCCCTGTGACCTTCCACAGTGTATGTGTCCCTGGGTACTTAAGATTAAGAGAATGGTGATGACTTTTCACAAGCATACTGTCTTCAGGCACTTGTTTAACAAAGCACACCCTGCACAGCCCAAAATCCATTACACCTTGAGTCACCACAGCACATGTCTCTTGCAAGGACAGGGTTGGGGGTAGGGTTACAGATTAACAGCATCTCACATACAGAACAAAATGGAGTCTCTTATGTCTACTTCTTTCTATATAGACACAGTAACAGTCTGGTGAGCTCCCAGGTCTGGGTTCCCATAGAGAGAGCCACAGCTCTTTTTTTCTTGTCTCTTCTTGTCATCCACAACATGGTGAGCAAGGGGTGTGTTTCACCCTTCTTTGTGTTAAAGCATTTTTAGCCCTGTCATTTGGCAGGTCCCAAGTTCTTGTCCTGCCTCCAGGAAGAATGAGGTATACAGACAAGTGGAGGTGAGCAAAGAGGAGCTATGAGTAACAGAATAATTCAGAGGATGTCCTGGAGTGGGCACCTCCATTCTGCAGCTGGGCATCCTGACATCTGCATGTCTCAGAAGAGACGTGGCCCTGGAGTGGGTAGCTGCTCTCTGTAGCTGGTCATCCCAATGTCTGCTCAGTTTTGGCTGAGCCTGGGGCTTTTATGGGTCACAGAAAGGAGGAAATGCACACTGATTGGTCTGTGAGAAGCCATGGACGGCCCCAGAAAAGGCATCACAGGTTTACACTCTGGTCCATGGGACTGGCAGCCCAGACCCTAGCCTTCACACCCATCCTGGCCTGAAGGTAGGGCCTCACCAAGGGCCCACCCCCTTCTGTGCAGGAGCCTGTCTGCCTCCTGCTGCCATTCATGGCACCCAGGCTATTTGTGCCAAAGGATGCCTGCAGGCCAGTGCCAAGCTGCCCTCAGCATCTCCTTGGCTTCCCTTCCATGCTCGTCAGTGCCCAGAGCCTGGGCAGGGGCCAAAGGCAACATGGTACTGGTGTGTCAGCACTGCCCCAAGCATGTGCACACCCACCAGACTGTAACAGCACCTGGACCTACCCACAACCATGCTCCAAGATCAGAGCAGGTGTTGAGAGTGGGGAGGAGCCAGGCAATGGGAGCAGAAGATACCTTCAAGTCTGCAAGGGCCTGGGGTTTTTTCCTGTGCCCCCAAGAGTGTAGAGATGCCTGGCTCTGCAGCCGTGGCTTGGGCATCTGTAGCTGCACCTTCAAGGACAGGTCTCCTGCCTGCTCCATGGAGTGGGAGGCCCAGGTCTGCAGCCACTACTTGGGCTGCTGCAACTGTTCCCAGGAAGCTCCAACTCCACCAACTCAGAAGGGGCATGTTTCCCACTTGTCCCCAGCTCCTGGCCATGTTTCACCACTGTAGCCAATGTGATGGCAGTGGCTGCTCCAGATGGGGTGCTGCTGCCATCATTATAACAGTAGATCATTAGACTACAGTGTTTTTTTTTACCAGGTAAAGTAAGGTTTTTATGGTTCACTGAAGACAATCAACCCCTTCATAAACTAGAACCTGAAGACTGATCTTCTGAGAACATCAAAGAAAGACTGTCATTGGCATCCACACTACAGCAAAACTTCAGGACCTTGAACCTTGGGTTCATAATCTCACAACTGAGAAGTCTCCCTTTACAGTCTTGGAACTGTACACCCATTAGAACCCTTAAAGAAAAGCTAACCAGTGGGGTTTCTCCCCAGAAGGAGATGGCATCCTTGATGTGAACAGATTTTCCCAAGATCTCAGATCAAGAGTTCTCTACTATCATGAGACTCTTATCTTTGATTATTTTTCCCTTGCTTATGCTTCTATGAAAAACAAGTGAAAGCGTTCTCTTGTGTGCACTTATGGGGTATACTTTTTTTTTGTGAAGGGTTTTGCGGCCAGCTTTATACATGGATAACCTTATACCTTAATAGACAAAAATGAAGCCCAATGTAGATGAGAAACTTTAATGGTACATACATGGCCTCATAATCAGAAACAGAACATTGATTTACTCCTCTTAACCCACATCATGGGTTAAGGAGAACATTGCTGGGAGGCTTTCACTCTTCTAAAAGGGCATCATTTGTTAGGTCCTTTTTCTATAGTTTGGAATAAAAGATGCAATGATTAAAAATGCATCCCTCATGATAGGCTCTGAAGCAGATTCTACTGTAAGACTATGGTTACACGACAAACTGAAAATTCTCTTGTGAAAGTTATGCTAAATAATAGAATTGCTCTAGATTAGTTACTGGCTAAACAAAAGTATCTGTACAGTTGCTGGCACTTATGGCCTATGAAGAAAACGTCACATATTATAGAGATTAAGTGGTAGGGGATTAATGAATATACTCCTTAGTTAAGTGAGTAGACTCTTTATATAGCTCATTCTTTGATCTATTTAATTTTAGGTGGTTTGGTTTATGGGGACCCTGGGTAAGGAGAATACTCCAAACTCTTGATATTATCCTCCTGATGGTCATAATAATCTCCCTGGTGTGCTTTATTCTCTTAAAAGTTTTAAATGTTTGCATGCAGCCATCTCTAGAATGTCAAATGGTCTCTCTTTAACTGGAATGACAAGAGCTGAAAGAAATGCACAACCATAAGGACACCATAACTTACAAATGACATGCTGAGACCAGAAACCCAAAATAATGGTAACTGAGAGTGGTGCTAAGGCCCTAAGTTTGGTCACTCTCTCACCTAAGTGAGAACCTGACCTAAAAAAAAAGGACTTTTTTAAAGGAAATTATGGGAGGCCATTGTTTTGGACTGAGCTCATGCACTAGGCCCCAACAGACCAAACCAAACAAAACTGGGGTTGCTTGTGCTAAATGTAACGTAATCAAACTGTGTTTGATTATGGAAAACATAGGAAACACATAGATTCTAGAACAGACCAGGTTTTTTTTTCTTCTGTAAACAGGATGTTCCAGCATAAGGATATACCCTCTACTCAGTCCTTGTCCCTATCTTTGCCAAACTCACTGTTCTGCTCTTTCCCAGTAAGTTTCAAGAGCCATGGTAATAGTAACATCAATAACTAAAGTTTTGGTCAATATCTCAAAATTGAGAAAATGACCCAAAGAAGGAAATTGTTAAATCAGGTTTAGCCTAAAGCTGCCTCCTTACATATTAAAGTTCAACCTAAAGGTTTTTCTGTACATTATGAACTATAACAAGTGGAGGTGTAAGCCAACTGTAGCCCACACCTGTACCAATCACTGAGTTTGGGCCAAATGTAGCTAACAGTTCCAACTATGTTCAAATAAGGCAAAGGCCCAGCTGTAACCAATCCAGTTGTTTCTGTACCTCACTTTCCTTTTGCCATCCATAAATCTTCCACCACGTGCCTGCGCTAGAGTCTCTCTAAATCTGCTGTAATTCTGGGAGCCGCCTGATTCGCCCATCGTTCATTGCTCGTACTACTTCAATTTGGTTGAAATTTTTCTCTTAACGACACTCATAGAATCAATGTAACAATCAGTCTTCAAAAGTAGTAAAGTGTGTTACTTCTACAGGAGAAAAAAACAAGTCATCTGTAATGATAAGCCAGAATGGTCACTGCAAACAGCAAGATGTATATATAATTCAGCCTATTCTTGCCTTAAAAATATATATATAATGTATATTTATATATAACCTAAAGTACTGGTATTACAGGTATGAGCTAGCATGCCTGGCCTTCTTTGCAACTATTAGGATGACTGTAATATAAATAAATAAATAATATATAGCTACAGAGAGAGAGAGAGAGAGAGAGTAGGGGGAGGAAAAAGGGTTAGCCAAGATGTGGATAAAGTTAAAGACGCTTACATTGGTGGTGGGAATATCAAATTGTACGCTTACTGTGGAAATCAATTTGGAGGTTAATCAAAAAGCTAAACACAGAATAATTCCAATTCTTGGTATATACCCGAAATAATTCCAGCGTGACTCAAACAGATACTTGTACACCAGTGTTTATTGCAGCATGTTTGTTTTACAATAGTCAAAAGACAGAAAAACCCTAACAGATGAATCTTTAATCAATGAATAGATGAACAAAATGTCATACATAAATACAAAGGATTATTATTCAGCCATAAAAAGAATGATGTTTTGATACACACTACAGTGTAATGAACCTTAAAAACATTTTCGAAGTGAAAGAAGCCAGACTCAAAAAGATAAATGTTATATGATTCCAAATATATGAAATATCTAGAATGGGCAAATCCATAGAGACCAAAAATATGTTAGTGATTATGAGGATGTGAGGGAGAGTTAAAAGGTGCTACTGTTTTATGAGTATAGTTTTTGTTTGGAGTGATGAGCTAATTTTAGAAATAGATAGTTCTGATGTTCATATATTTTGCATGTAATTACTACCATAGAATTATACACTTAAAATTTTTTAATGAGGTATGTATATCATATTAAAATTTTAAACAACAAACAAATAGGAGGTGCCTAAGATTGACTCATGTTCATTAATTTGCTGACCCCTTGATTGTGGCAGTGGTTAATATATTTTAGAATTTAAAATTAACTTAAAAGACATGTTAAAACACAGATTGCTGTTTCCTTAGTTTCTGATTCATTCATGCTGGAATGGTACCCAAGAATTTGCATTTCTGATACTTTTGTGTATGATGTGGATGCTGTTGGTCCGTTGATCACACTTAAAAAACAGCTAGAATACATTTTTTTAATGTATTCTATAGCTCCTCTGTCTCATCAATGTAGTTGTTTAATTAATTTGTTTTTTTCTCCAAGTAAAGGGATTAAGTTATTCTATCTAATAATGTGCTAATACAGTTTGGCTCAGTCAGGCAAAATCAATCATACATATAAAATCATTATCAGCTGAAAAGAAATAGACAAAGTTGGGAAGAGATTAAATGTGAGAGCTGATGTAGGATCACCTGGATGGAACTAAAATCCAAGTTCCATCACCTTTCTCCTCTGTAACATTGGAACAGGTAATGAACTTAGTTGAGATTTAGATTCCCTTGCCTGTAGACAAGGGAACAGCTCTTCTGGTTCATCAATGTAGTTGTTTAATTGATTTTTTTTTTTTCTCCAAGTAAAGGGATTAAGTTATTCTAATCTAATAACATGCTAATACAGTTTGGCTCAGTCAGGCAAAATCAATCACACATATGAAATCATTATGAGCTGAAAAGAAATAGACAAAGTTGGGAAGAGATTAAATGTGAGAGCTGATGTAGGATCACCTGGATGGAACTAAAATCCCAGTTCCATCACCTTTCTCCTCTGTAACATTGGAACAGGTAATGAACATAGATGAGATTTAGATTTCCTTGCCTGTAAAGGAGAATAAATAACAAAAATTCCTCATAGAGTATTTTGAGGATTACATGGGATACTGCTTATAAAGTTGTTAGCAAAACGTCTGATATATAACAAGTCCTAATAAACAGTTACAAATGAAAAAAAGGACAGGGAATAAATCAATCTGAAAATTGTTGATGTGAAAAATTCCAGAACTCTCAGGATATCTTCACAAAGTCAGTGTATTAAAATAAATATGGCATAAACCCTCCAATCTGAGCCTCATAAAGAGAGGAGATTTGCTTTTGTGAAAAAGGGAAAGAGTGGAGGGTCTATGAGGAAATTATTAATAATATTGGTTTTATTAAATATTAGCACATTTTATTAAGTGTGTACAGCAACCTCAAGCTGGTGGTGTTAACTGAACTTGGGAGAACATGTGAGCTCATGAACTCTTCACATTGTTCTAAATCTGAGCGAAGTAAAAAAGTGATAAAGGAGTGAGTGCAGAAGCTAGTTAAAATGTGTTTTTCATATATATAAAAATATACACATAAATATATTATATATATATATATAAATGTATCTAACAGTTCCAACCATGTTCAAATAATGCAAAGGCCCAGCTGCAACCAATCCAGTTGTTCCTGTATCTCACTTTCCTTTTGCTGTCCATAAATCTTCTTTCACCACGTGCCTGCGCTAGAGTCTCTCTAAATCTGCTGTAATTCTGGGAGCTGTAATCCTAGCTACTCAGGAGACTGAAGCAAGAGAATTGCTTGAACCTGGGAGGAGGAGGCTGCATGAGGCGAGATTGTGCCACTGCACTCCAACCTGGTTGACAGAGTGAGACTCTGTCTCAAAAAAATATCATTGCGAAGTAGTGTAATAGTATTTCATTGCGATTTTGATTTTTATTTCCTGAATGACTAATGATGTTAACTCTCTTTCTATATACTTGTTGGCTATTTGTACATTTTCTTTGAAAATGTCTGAACCAGTTCTTTGCCCATTTTAAAAATAGGTTCTTTAATTAATTCCTAGCAATTTATCTTTAGATTGCATTTGCTTTTAGGTTCTTGCTCATGAAATCCTTGCTTAAGCCAACATCTAGAAGGGTTTTTCCAATGTTATCTTCTAGAATTTTTATGGTTTCAGGTCTTAGATTTAAATCTTTAATCCATCTTGAGTTGATTTTTGTGTAAGGTGAGAGATGAGCATCCAGTTTCATTCTCCTGCATGTGGCTAGCCAATTATCCCAGCACCATTTGTTGAAAGGGTTTCCTTTCCCCACTTTGTTTTTGTTTGCTTTGTTGAAGATCAGTTGGCTGTAAGTATTTGGGTTTATTTCTGGGTTCTCTATTCTGTTCCATTGGTTTATGCACCTATTTTTATACCAGAGCTTTTGCACTGCAAAAGGAACAGTCAGGAGAGTAAACAGACAACCCAAAGAGCGGGAAAAAATAGTCACAGGACTAATATCCAGAATCTACAATGAACTCAAACAAATCAACAAGGAAAAAACAAACAATCCCATCAAAAAGTGGACTAAGGACATGAATAGACATTTCTCAAGAGAAGATATACAAATGGGCAACAAACATATGAAAAAAATGCTCAGCATCACTAATGATCAGGGATGGACATACCAGAATCTCACAAATCATCACTAAAGAACTTACTCATGTAACCAAACACCACCTGTTCCCCAATAAACTATGGAAATTTAAAAAATAGATTCTTTGTCTTCTGTTATTGAGTTTTAAAGATTCTTCGTATATTTTGGATATTAAATCCTTATGAGATATATGATTTGCAAATTTTTTTCCATTCTGTAAGCTGTCTCTCACTTTCTTCAATAATGTCCTTTGATGAACCAATGTTTTTAATTTTGATAAAGTTCAACTTATCTATATATTTTTTGTTGCTGTGGTATTTTTGGTGTTGTATTTAAAAATCCATTGCCAAATCCCAGTTCATAAAGATTTATCCCTAAGGGTATCTGGTTTTGGCTCTCATATTTGAGTCATTGATTCATTTTGGATAAATTTTTGTATATAGTATGAGTACATTTTTACATATGGTGTGAGTTAATTTTGGTATATGGGATGAAGCCTAATCTTAATTTGCCTTTGGAAATTCAGTTGTCCTAACATCATTTGTTGAAGATTTTTCTTTGCCCATTGAATAGACTTGGCAGGCTTGTTGAAAATAAATTTTCCATAAATATATGGATTTATGTCTGGATTCAATTCTATTCCATTTATCTATGTACCTATCCTATGCTAATTCCATGCTATTTTAATTACTGCAGGTTTTTGATAAGTTTTGAAATGGTAGAGTTTGAGTCCTCCAACTTTGTCTTTGCTTTTTAGGATTTCCATGTACAATTCTAGGAATTTGAGAACTGGCATTTCCGTTTCAGTGAAATGACTGTTGGAATTTTACTAAATATCGTATTGAATCTTTAGACAGCTTAGGTAGTTCTGCTATTTTAGCACTATTAATTTGTCTTCAAATCCATCAACATAGGGTTACTTTCAATTTGTTTAAAACTTCTTTAATTTCTTTCAGTAATGCTTTGTTCTTTTCACATTCTTCATTAAATTAATTCTTAGGTATTTTGTTCTTTTCGATACTATCATAAATGGAATTTGTTTCCTAATTTTGTTTTTGGATTATTTATTTCTAGCATATAGAGACATGAATGAATCTTGCGTGTTGACCTTGTAATATGCAGTTTTGCTGAATTTTTTATTAGCTCTGGTAGCTCTCTGATGGATTTTTTTCAGATTTTTTTTTTATATATAGAAACATGTAGTCTGAAAAGAGAGATAATTCATTCCTTCCTTTCCAGTTTGAATGCCTCTTATTTGTCTGTCTTGCTAATTGCTCTGCTAGAAGTTGCAATGTTCACTAGTGATTAAAGCAGACATCCTTGTCTTGTTCCTGATGTTAAAGAAAAGTGTATAGTCTTTCACCATTGAATATGTTGTTAGCTGGGGGTACTTTTAGAATGTCCTTTATTAAGTTAAGGAAATTCCCTTCTATATGCTCAGTGACTTTTATCATGAAGGTGTGTTGAATTTTGTCAAATGCTATTTCTGTGTCAAATGAATTCATCTCTTTTTTTTTCTTCTTTGCTGTATTACATCGGTAATTTCAATGTGCTGCTTTACATTGATTGATTTTCTTATGTTGAACTACCCTTACATTTATAAGATAAATCCTTCTTGGTCATAGGGCCTAATCCTGTTTATGAATTTGGTTTCCTAGTATTTGGTAAAGATTTTTGCATTTATATGTGCAAAGAATATTCACCTGCAATTTTCTTTACTTATGATCTCTTCATCTGAATTTACACTAAGGGAAATACTTGCCTCACAGAATGAATTAATGAGTAATATCTCCATTTCTGTTTTTGGGAAAGTTTGCCAAGCAATTGCTGCCAGTTCGTCTCTAAATGTATCCTAGAAGTTACCATTAAAACGATCTGGTATTCTCTGTGGCTCACGCCTGAAATCCCAGCACTTTGGGAGGCCAAGGCGGGCAGACCACGAGGTCAGAAGATTGAGAACATCCTGGCTAACACGGTGAAACCCCGTCTCTACTAAAAATACAAAAAAATTAGCCAGACGTGGTGGCGGGCGCCTGTAGTCCCAGGTACTTGGGAGGCCGAGGCAGGAGAATCGCGTGAGCCCAGGAGGCAGAGCTTGCAGTGAGCCGAGATCGCACCACGGCACTCCAGCAGCCAGGGCAACAGAGGAGACTCCATCAAAAAAAAAAAAAAAAAAAAAAAAAAAAATCTGGTAGGTAGGTAGGTATTCGATTTTTCTTGATTAGGTGGTTTTTTACTATGACTTGTATTTATCTGTTTTTGGTCTGTTGACATATATTTTTTATTTCTTCTTGAGTGAGCTTAGGTAATTTGTGTGTTTCTAGAAAATTCAGCAATTTCATCTAGGTTATCTAGTTTATGGCCTAATTTGGTCATATTATCCTCATAATCATTTTTGTTTCTATAAGGTCAGTAGTAATAGCCCCAATTTTATTTCTGATTTCAGTTATTTATTATCTCTTTTCTTCTTTATCAGTATAGATTAATTTGTCAATTTTGTCAATTTTTTAATAAAATCAACTTTGGTTTTATTATTTCTTTCTCTATAATTCCTGCCCTGTATTTTATTTATTTCTATTTTAATTATTATTATTTCCTCTCTTTTACTTGTGTTTAATTTTCTCTTCTGGTTCATAAAAGTCTGAAGTTATGTTATTGATCTGAGATCTTTTGTACATTTTTTAATGTAGGCTCTTACAACTATAAATTTTCATCTGAGCACTGCTTTTGCTTCATCTCGTAAGTTTAGTATGTTGTGTTGTTATTACATATCTTCAGATATTTGTAATTTCCCTTCT
This sequence comes from Macaca thibetana thibetana, assembly GCF_024542745.1. Taxonomy (NCBI): domain Eukaryota; kingdom Metazoa; phylum Chordata; class Mammalia; order Primates; family Cercopithecidae; genus Macaca; species Macaca thibetana. The sequence goes on from NC_065586.1 coordinate 46,506,180, forward strand.
TTGATCCATTGCTTGAAAAGGTGCCCATGGTTTAATTGCCATATATTTGTATATTTTCCAGTTTTCTCTTGTTGTTGATTTAAAGTTCCATTCCACTGTGCTCTGAGAAGATGCTTGGTATAAGTTTAATGTTTTTAAAATTTATTGAAGAATTCTTTGTTGCCAAACACGTGGGCTATCAGAGAGAACATGTATTCTGCTGTTGTTGGGTGGAATGTCCTGTGTATGTCTATTTGATTTATACAAACACTATTGTTTAATTCCTCTATTTCCTTGTTGCAGATTTTCTATCAGGAATCTGAAGTAGCCCATTGATGTCTCCAACTATTATTGCAGAACTACGTCTTCTTTCCCTAAATTTTGCCAGTGTTTGCTTTGTATATTCTGGGGGGCTCTGTTGTTTAGTGTATGCATATTTATAATTGTTATATCTTCTCAATAATTGATACTTTTATTAGTGTTTAATGCCTTTGTTCCAATTGTAACAGTAGTTAAATTAAAGTCAATTCATGTCATTTGAGTAGAGCCACAAAACCTCTCTTTTGGTTACCATTTGTATGGAATATATTTTTCTGTTTTTCACTTTTGATTTATTTGTGGCTTGCATCTAAATGGAGTCTCTTATAGAAAATATGTAGTTGTATGATTTTTAAAGTCCATTACACTAACTTTTCCCTCTCAACTGGAAAGTTTACTTCATTTACTTTTACAGAAATTATTGATGAGAATTATTACTGCCATTTTGCTTTTTGTTTTCTGTATGGCTTATAATTTTTTGTTCATTTCTTCCCTTAATACTTTTTTTGTGATTAGTTGATTTTTTATAATGAAATGTTTTAAAACCTTTATCATTTTCTTATGTCTGCATTTTAAAAATATTGTCTCTAACTGCCATAAGGATTCTGTTTAATATCTTAAATTTATGATCATCTATGTTTTAGTTAATGCCAACATAATTTCAATAGCACGAAACACTCCATGTCTGTGCAGCCCCCTTACCCATTTCATGTTGTTTCACAAATTACATTCATATACGTTCTGTGCTGAATAACATAAATTTATAAATATTTTTATAAATTTTTTTCAACACATATAGAAAATAAAAGTGGAGTTATAAACTAAAAATAAAATAATACTAAGTTTTATAATTGCCTATGGACTTACTTTTTCCAGGAAATCTTTATTTCTTCATTCACCTTTAAGTTATTGTCTAGTGTCTTTTCATTTCAACCTGAAGGAATCTCTTTAGCATTTTTCATAGGGCAGGTCTGCAAGTTATAAACTCCCTCATCTTTTGTTTCTCTGTAAATGTCTTAATTTTTTACTCATTTATGATAGAATGTTTTGCTAGATAAAGAATTCTCAGTAAGCAGTTGTTATTGTTTTTGGTGTTTCTTTCAGGACTAAAACATATTATTCTACTATCTTCTGACCTCTATCGTTTATAATGAGAAATCAGTTCTGAATCTTATTGAAAATCCCTTGTACATAATAAATTTATTTTCCCTAGCTACTTGCAAAATTGTCTGTCTTTAGCTTTCAATAATTTGACAACTGTGTGTCTCAGTGTGGATTTCTTTATCTTACTTGGTGTTTATTCATGTTTTTTGAATTTGTATATTTATATCTTTCATCAAATATGGAAAGTTTTCAGCCATTATTTCTTCAAATATTTGTGCTGCCTTTTCTCTCTGTCTGCTTTTTCTGGGATTCTCCTCCATATGTTGGTCCTCTTGGTGGCATCTCACAAGCCCCTTAGGTGCCATTTACTTTTATTATTTCTTTTCTACTTCTAGACTTGATCGGTAGAATAGATAATTTCTATCGCCCTATTGTGAATTTCCTGATTTCGCCTTTTGACTGGTAAAATTTGTTGAATTTCTCTATTTAATTTTTTTTATTTCAGTTTTTATACTTCAAAGCTCCAGAATTTTTGGCTCCTTTTATAGTGTTTCTTTATTGATATTTTTATTTTGTTCACTTATTATTTTTCTGATTTTTCTTATTTGGTTGTTCAGGTTTTCCTTCAATTATTTAAGCACGTTTAAGACAATTTTTTAAAATAATCTTTTTGCCGGTAATTACAATTTTAAAGATATTTTTAGGGATGGTAGTTGTTAATTTATTTTGTTCTATTAAATATGTCATATTTCCCATTTCTTTGTATGCCTTGTGATTTTTTTGTTAAAAAATGGACGCTTGAATATTACAGTGTGATTCTGGAAATCAATGTTCCTACTTCTCAGGATTTGCTCATTTGTAATTATTGAAGGCTGTAGTAAACTCTTGGTATAATGACTTTTCTCTACTGTTTTTCAGCAAATATGTTTGTTGCATATATTTTGAATAAAGTTTTTGTTCTTTAGCTTTTGTTCAGCTAGTGTTTGACAGAGTTTTCTTGAACACCAGGAACCAAAAAAAAAAAAAAAAAAACAACAACAACCAAGCAACCTCTTTCTTTACTGTTTGGCTCCGTCCTGAGTACCTCTTTAAACACTTAGACAGACTTGCATTAAGGTTAGGGATCTGTAGACTAAATAAAGATTATGTGGTACATATATACCATGGAATATTATGTAGCCATAAAAAGGAACAGGATTATGTCATTTGCAGAGACATGGATGGAGTTGGAAGCCATTATTCTCAGCAAACTAATGCAGGAACAGAAAACCAAACACTGTGTGATTTCACTTATAAGTGGGAGCTGAACCGTGAGAACACATGAACACATGGGGGGAAATAACACACATTGAGGCCTGTTAAGGGTGGTAGGGGTTGGCAGGAATGAAAGCATAAGGAAGAATAGCTAACGGATGCTGGGCTTAATAACTAGATGATGAGTTGATCTGTGCAGCAAACTACCACAGCACACATTTACCTATGTAACAAACCTGCACATCTGCACATGTATCCCAGAACTTAAAATAAAGGTTGAAAAAATAAAAGTTTAGGGATCAGTATCAGACAAAACAAAGCTCCAAAACACTATAAAACTTAAGGACTTCTTAGGTCTTTTTGAACATGCACTGTATAATTGGCGTGTATGAGGCTTTTCAAATCTCTCCTAACTCATGGGTGTTTTTTATTACCCTAATTTTCCAAGGAAAATCTCTGTTCTTATTGTGTTTCCAGGCCTTGGATGTTTGTTTATATATCTTAAATGTCTTTTGCCTCAAGCTTGGGTTTCTTAGGAGTCCAACAATATATTTAAACAATTCCCACCATGTTTACCACTTGGATATGCTGTGCAATAGACAAAGCAGATGAAAGTACCTTACATTATTCCTTCAGGTAGCCCCCATATAGGTTAAAATGGGCCAAAATAATTTGCAAATAAAGTTGTCTCTTCTACCTCTGGAAACAGGGACTATTCTCTCACACTGGGAATGTGGGCTGCTGTCTGCAAGACTGCTCTTCAACTGGGAAGTGGTTATAGAAAGGGAAAGTAAAACTGCCACAATGATTTTTTATTATTTTTACATTGACTTTTTAATGCTTTAGTGTTCACTGTGTTGCCATAAACCTGTCTGTTTTCCAGTGTTCTGATAATGTTGATTCTGATGACTTCTGCTCATTTTTCAATATTTCTGTGGAGGGACAGAAGCTTGGAGTTGCCAAATGCAACATCTTGCTTATGTCACTCCCTCCTATCTGTTTTAGTAAACTTTTTGTGTGGGTGTGTGAGAATACAACCATTTGAATTTATTTACATATACTTATGGCTGCTGTTTTGCTACAATGAGTTGAGTTGAACCAAGATTATGTACCCTACAGAAAACTAAACACTTATTATCTGGCCAATTGGAAAAAAACATTTTCTGACCTCTGCTCTAGACTGGTAAAGTCCAGATGTCACAAATTTCAAAGAGATAACTTCCTTTATAGCCACTTTGTTTTTATATTCTACCTTCACATTTAATGAGTCTACATTTATTACTTTGTACTTTGTATATACCAAAAATTCTTGATCTCTTTCCTGAAATTTTACATCTATTTTAGAGTTAAAGAACCCCATCTCCGATATTCAACATGGGTTCTTTTCTATTTCCCTAAGTGTTGTCTGGTCTGATAAATAAAGGGAAAGAATACAAAGAAGAGAAATTTTAAAGCTGGGTGTCTGGGGCAGATATCACATGTTGGCAGGTTCTGTGATGCTCCCTGAGCCGTAAAACCAGCAAGTTTTTATTAGCAACTTTCAAAGGGGAGGGAGTGCACGAATAGGGTGTGGGTCACAGAAATCACATGCTTTAAGGGCAACAAAAGATCACAAGGCAGGAGGTCAGGGAGAGATCACAAGGTCAGAGCAAAATTAGAATCACTAATGAACTTCCATGTCTAGCTGTGCACACATTGTCATTGATAAACAAGGTTCAAGAGCAGAGAACCAGTCTATAATTTGCCAGGCTGGAATTTCCTAATCCTAGCAAGCCTGGGGACGCTGCAGGAGACTAAGGCATGTTTCATCCCTATCTACATCTGCACAAAGGCAGACACTCCCAGAGTGGCCATTCAGAGGCCTCCTCTGGGAATGCATTCTTTTCCCAGGGCTGTTAATTATTAATATTCCTTATTGGGGAAAGAATTCAGCGATATTTATCTTACCCATTTTCAGTAATAAGAGAAATATGGCTGTGTCCTGCCTGTCCTACAGACAGTCAGACTTTAAAGTTATCTCCCTTGTTCCCTGAAAATCGCTGTTAACCTGTTCTTAAGGTGCCCAGATGTCATACTGTTCTACAAACAATACACAAGCTCTACAGACAACTTGTGCAGTTAACGCAATGATCACAGGGTCCTGAGGCGACATTCATCCTCAGATGACGGGATTAAGAGATTAAAGTAAAGACAGGCATAGGAAATCACAAGAGTATTGATTGGGGAAGGGATAAATGTCCATGAAATCTTCACAATTTATGTTCTTCTGCCATGGCTTCAGCCGGTCCCTCCATTCAGGGTCCCTGACTTCCTGCAACAAAAAAATAACCAGAACTCAGAGCATCTCAGAAATGTTCAGTCTCAGCAAGCTAGTGAATGTTGGAAGAGATTCACAGGCTTCACTGATTTCAGAGCCAAAATGCTAATAAGTTTAAACATATATTTTGGATAAAATTGATCTGCCTCCCTAACAAAGGTACTGGTCTTACAGTTAACCTGTAAATCGGTTGTGGATGTAAAGGCATTATTGTCAATCCAGTTTGGTTGAGATGAGCTTTAGTATTCAATCCTATTATTCTGAGTGTCAATTAGAGCCAAGAGTGAGCCTACAATGTTATCGATGTTATCGCTTCTCCTCCAGCTGAGAACAAAGTTCTAGAATGACCAATTCATTTTTCTGGTCTTTATTAACCTAGGAAGCCTACACCTATATTAAGTTATATTTAATCATAATAACGAGCCTTTTCTAAAAATAGTATCACAGAGGGGGATCAGAGTGTTTGTTCATTAAATCTCTAATGAAACATTGTATGTAGCATAAATGTATTATTTTGGATTATATTACATCATATCAAAGTACATAATTTAACAGAATGTATCCCAAACTCCATATTAGTTTGGCCAGATACAGAAACAATTTCCTTCATCCGTACTAAGAGCAGACTGAGTTGTGGAATTCCCAAATATAGCTTTCATTGAAATGGATGGGACTTCTAAGATCAGTAGTAACATTTATATGATGTTATTCTTCAGGTGTAAGCCATTAATTTGATTAGTTATCTATTTGCATTTTTACTTGTTATACTGATTTCATTGCAAACCGGAGAAAAAAATAAAAGAAAAACAAGCAAGAAGATTTCACTTTGCAAATGTTTCATTTCCACTGATTTCTACTATTTTAAGAAAGAAATGTAAATTGAAGCAGCATAACTTATGCAAAAAGCACTGGATTCATATTTGGAGTCCTGGATTCTACTCACAACTCTGATAATAATTAGCTTCTTCTTCTTTTTTTTTTTGAGACAAAGTCTCACTCTGTTGCCAGGCTGGAGTACAGTGTCACGATCTCCTCTCATTGCAACTCCGCCTCCTGGGTTCAAGCAATTCTCCTGCCTCAGCCTCCTGAGTAGCTGGGACTACAGGTGCATGCCATGCCCAGCTAATTTTTTTTTTTTTTTTGTATTTTAGTGGAGATGGGGTTTCACCATGTTGGCCAGAATGGTTTCGATCTCCTGACCTCATGATCTGCCCACTTCGGCCTCCCAAAGTGCTGGGATTACAGGTGTGAGCCACCACGCCCTGCCTGATAATTAGCCTCTTAAGCTTGGGCAGGTAATGACCATTGTGTTTCACTTTAAAATTAATGATAAAATTAATGATTTTATCAGTGATAAAATTAATGTGTTAAGAAGGTATTGTCTCTGCTTCAGTAAAATATGTGCTGTATGCTATTGTTTTCATTGGGAAACAATTGGCAAATTCCATGATTTATATTAAGCTCCTCAAATCTTATGTTCCTCATTGTGGGTTCATTCTGTACTTAACCTTGTATTATAAGACAAGGTTAATACAATTAATATTGTGGACACCAAGACCCTTGTCCCACTGTGGTTTTACTAAAAATCTAGTTGCAAAAGGCATATTAGGAGGAAAGAAAGACTTGGAAATTCATTTAATGAATATACATGGCAGCCTTCCAAAGGCAGACCCTAAGATACAGGGGAAATTAACAAAGTATGGACAGCTGTGTAGAGATACTATTGGAAGAAAGGTATATCATCTAATGGTGCTAATAGACTGGGTGGGGAAACCCAGCAAGGCTTGTCAGTCTAGATTTTTCTTGACATTTCTAAGCATGTGTTGTTTTCTTCTTCTGGTTATGGGGTAGCACAATCTTTGGAATGGGGGTCTTAAGATGTTCAGTCAAACAAGGTAAGTCAGATAATTTCTTTATGGCCAGTTTTTACACAGATAAGGTGGAGGAAAAATTAGATTAATATATTTTGGTTTTATGGCTGGCTTTGAAGAAAAGGGGTTCTGTTTACTATGACCCACTGTTGTGGAAGAGAGATTCTAGTTTCCATGGCTAGCCTTATGGGAGAATAGAACTGAGAGACAAGAGGATGGCAGAAGGTCAGAGAAAAACGTTTGTTTCTGAGTCTGCTGCTGAGACTTTCATTTTCTGATCCCCAGGACTATCCTACACTGTAATTGCCTATTTACTTGTCTGAGTTCCCTAGTTAGACACTGTGCTCCTTGAAGGCAATGAGTAGTTTTTAAACACTATTTTACTCAATTGCAATTGCTTAATATCTGGCACATAGCAGGCCCTCTACAAATATCTATGCATGAAAGAATATGATTTTCATCACAGGTTCCATTCTGAAATGCACACACACATATACACACACTGATGAATCAATCAATGGATAAACAGACAGGTAGATTACAACTAATAAAAAATAATGAATGCAAGTTGTATAACACAATCAAAGTGTTTGTTGTTGTTTATTTTGTTTGAAATTAACTGGCATGCTGGATCTCATTGACACTAGCATCAAAATACCTGATATTATTAACCATGACATATGTTAGTGGTTTCTATGACTGCTTCCCATCACTACTCCCCACCTCAGTGATCTTTAGTGATCCATTTGCTCATCATATCAAAACCAATTTCCCCAAAGCAAGGCTATTATGAATTTGAAAAAGTTGATTATTTCCCAGCAGATAACTTTAAATGTCATGGAGCCTATTTAAAGACAGCTTTATATCACAAACCTTATGTTCAAGCCTTAATATACAACCAAATGGACCAAATGAGGCAAACAGAATCAAGCTTCCAAATATAACCATAATTCTAGATTAGCTCTCAAAATAAGATTGCAGTTCACATATTCTACAAAGTATGTTTTGACATTAAATGTAATGTACTGAGGATCATTTTTCTGATTTACACTTGCTTTGGTTTCTACCTTTGGGGAGATGGCTCTGACTATGAAAAAGTCACTGTGAGCCTGCCAGGCTGCATCTCCCTCCCAGTGGTGAAATCAGGCCCCATTCTCCACGTTGCCTTTTCCTTCAGATTCTTATTTACATATGAATGTTTCACAATTTATTTTCTCTTCCTTCTAAAACTAAGCAGAGATATTTCCTCTACCTAGTGTTATTCATTGTGAGGAGAGGCATTTTTTCTTGCAGGTGGGAGAGTATAGATAAGGGTAATAAAGTTCCCATCGTTTTTTGTTTTGTTGTTGTTTTTGTTTTTCTGAGCATGAACTAGTTGTATTTATTTTCTTTTAAATCACAAAGTGTGATTGCTGTAGCACTTCAAAGTGTGATTGCTGTAGCACTTCTTCTCAATTCCATTTTCTTTTTTAAAAAACAACTGTAAATTCAATTGTACAGGCAGTTTCAAGTAATCAAAACATAATATATTAATCTTGACATCCGTGGTTTGTGGATTCAAGTCTCTACATTCTCTAACTTGTAATGTTTATGAGGTAGTGGATGTGAAGAGTTCATAAGTCAAATTCACATCTAATTTGTACTGGTTTCATCATTCATCACAAGATATGCTACTGAACAACAGTGAGTATGCTGTCGATATGTAAATACACAAATACACATGCACATAACATATAACAAAACAGTTTTTATGATGTGCCTCTTGCATTACAATACTCTTATGTAGCTATACAACTCCTGCAAGATATAAAGTAAATATAAAAGCTATTTTTTTCAGTTGCATGTACATAGATGTATCCTAGAGAAATGCTATTGTTCCTCAGAAACGGCATTTGTAAATGATTTTTTTTAAAATTAGACAAACCCAAAGTTCTATACTATGGAATACGTTTGTCTTAGTTTGTTTTTAATCAGTGAGTATAGATGACTAGTTCATTCACTTAGTCTTTCAGAAGAGTGTTAATATCAAAATCATCATATGGTCTGATTTTTTTAAAAGCCCAGTTCCTACAAAACAATAAAATCAGACCTGCTGAGGTTCTGATAATTACGAGAGAAGCTTAGTACCAAATACATATGCTATTTCTCCATTTGCACAAGAGAGTTAATTTGTAGAAAACAGAAGACTAAAAGTTGGTAAATCAAATGTGTTTTATAATCACGTCTGTGAGAGACGAATACTCTTATGACTTCTGAAAATATCAAAATTTGAAATGACTAAATAACTGACATGCCAAGGAATTTGTATTCTCTTGTTCTTTTACACACTAGGGGAGAAAATAGTAAAAACTAGCATAATTGTGTGGCAAAATATCCATGAAATAATATTTTGAAAATTAAAATATGGATTTAAAATAAGACAAACGGATGTGTGTTTTAGATGTGTATGCCTAAAAGATGGATACTGTGAATATCTAATGGCTCTCTTGGTTAAGCCACAACTGGTGGACCTCACAAGTGTCAAATATGTTGTTCCAAAATGTCAGTTGTTTAGACTCATTTCTCAGCTTGCTATAGATGAGTTTCCTTTCACATTTGGAGGCATCCTGTTGGGGAAACTGAAGAACAGATGTTAAGTGTGAAGTGTCTCCCTCCTTAGTTCATATTCATATCACATTGTTCGAGCTGCCACATGCAAACAATATAAACACTAAGCCAACTGGTCCTCTGCCTACTGCTGACATGGCAGAAAATATCTAGGAGGTAGTCCGAGGGGCATATGTATACCTGCTAGGTGGCCTGGTTCTCCAATAGTCATGCAAGTATTGCTAAATTTGTTTCACTCCTGGGAATTCAAGCTTCTATTTCAGATTCCTAATCCATGGCAATTAATTATCTTCTTTGAATACCCAAAGCAATGTATGTTGCTTAACATATAATAAAGTTAAGTCCACTATTATTCCTGTTTTATAATTGAGAAGACTAGAGTCTGGATTATTTAAGTGACCAAAGTCACACAGTCAGTCAATGACAGAGCCCATGATTAAAATTCTGTCTGTCCCCAGATTTGTGTTCTTCAAATAATGACATTTCTGCACAGTTATTAATCTGAGTAAATAGAGTCCATAGTGAATTATTAGCTGATTTCAGGAGATTCCATGCAAATAAGAGTCTTTCTGTCATTTCATGTTCTGCCAGTCTACATTAATACAAATCAGAGCAATAAGGCAGTTTATTTAAAAATATTAAAAGTAATAGAAGGTTGAACGGAAGGATGAATGGATGGATTTACTAAGAGACAGATAATAGATCAATTGATGAGTGAGAGAAACACAGAGAGAAAGATAAAATAAAATTAACCACACTAATAAAAGTATGATTTGGTATATAACAGAAAAAGTTCTTTAGTTTGTGTGTGTGTGTGCGCGCGCGTGTGTGTGTAGGTGTTCCGTCATAAAAACACAATTATCTAAAACATAAAGTCTCAATCTTTTTCTTAAGAAATATTTTTAATTTAGGCTGGTTACAACTGTGAATTAAATTTTATTTTTATATTTTATTTTGATTTTTATCTTTTTTAAGACGGAGCATCGCTCTACTGCCCAGGCTGGAGTGTGGTGGCGCAATCTTGGCTCACTGAAACCTCTGCCTCCCAGGTTCAAGCGACTCTCCTACCTCAGCCTCCCGAGTAGTAATTTTTGTATTTTTAGTAAAGACGGGGTTTCACCATGTTGCCGAGGCTGGTCTTGAACTTCTGACCTCAAGTGATCTGCCCGCCTTGCCCCCGCAAAGTGCATGGATTATAGGTGTGAGGCACCATGCCCCGCCAAACTGTGAATTAAATTTATGTCTATAAAAGGTGAGAAATATTATTAATGAAGACATTTCTTTTATTTTGTGATACTTAAGTTATACATGTGTAGAAGGTGCAGGCTTGTTACATAGGTATACATGTGCCATGGTGGTTTGCTGCCCATCAACCTGTCATCTACATTAGGTATTGCTCCTAATGCTATCCTTCCCCTTGGCCCCCACCCCCTGACAGGTCCCAGTGTGTGATATTTCCCTCCATGTGCCCATATGTTGTCATTGTTCAACTCCCACTTCTGAGTGAGAACATGTGGTGTTTGGTTTTCTGTGTTAGTTTGCTGAGAATGATGGTTTCCAGCTTCATCCTTGTCCCTGCAAAGAACATGAACTCATTCTTTTTTATGGCTGCATAGTATCCCATGGTGTATATGTGCCACATTTTCTTTATCCAGTCTATCATTAATGGGCAATTGGGTTGGTTCCAAGTCTTTGCTATTGTGAATAGTACTGTAGTAAACATATGTGTGCATGTGTCTTTCTGGCAGAATGATTTATAATCCTTTGGGTATATACCCAGTAATGGGATTTCTGGGTCAAATGGTATTTCTAGTTCTAAATCCTTGAGGAATCACCACACTGTCTTCCACAATGGCTGAACTAATTTACACTCCCACCAACAGTGTAAAAGTGTTCCTATTTCTCCACATCCTTTCTGGCATCTGTTGTTTCCTAACTTTTTAATGATCGCCATTCTAACTGGCCTGAGATGGTATCTCATTGTGATTTTGATTTGCATTTCTGTAATGACTATTTCTGTAATGATGCGTTTTTTTCATATGTTTTTGGCCACATAAATGCCTTCTTTTGAAAAGTGTCTGTTCATTTCCTTCGCCCACTTTTTGATGGGATTGTTTTTCTCTTGTGAATTTGTTTAAATTCTTTGTAATCTCTGAATATTAGCCCTTTGTCAGATGGATAGATTGCAAAATTTTTCTCCCATTCTGTAGATTGCCTGTTCACTCTGATAGTAGTTTCTTATGCTCTTCTGAAGCTCTTTAGTTTTATTAGATCCCATTTGTCAAGACATTTCTAACCAGCAACAGGTCCAATATCGGAGCCTTTATGTCTTTGTCCACAAAGTGAGTTATGTGCTGGTGCACAGGGCAGCAGTGTTTAAGGATATATTCTTTTCATGGAGTAACATTCAACTCAAACTTTAATGGCAACACTTTAAATCTTTCCAAGCTCTAAAAGCAATTTCTTCTGCTTAATTGCTTTTTGGGGACTGTAATACATGTGGGCATTCTTACTCTAAATATAACTCTCTGCATTTATTTTCACCATTTCTTTTATGGCCACTTAAGTGACTTTTCTCTGGTTATTTATGCAATATAGGTGACAATCCTATTTGGTTTTCTATTTGAATATTCTGTAAAAGCTGAATAACAACTCCAAAATACAACACAAACATGCATATACATATACAAACACTTACTGTATTTTATTCAATTAGTAAATGTGTTCACTTAAATTCACACACAACTATACCTATAGGCACGCCCACACATACACACACACATACACTGTTTTGCATTCCTATTTCCTTTATCTGTACTTGGTTTAGTTATGGCTTTTATTTTTTTTTCACTTCGAACACTTTTATTTTAAAAAGAAAATTAAAATAGGTTATTGGGATCAAAGATATAAGCTTTTTGTTACTTTGCATGATTTTTTTAATTCAAAATATGTACTTATTTCAGTTCTTATTTTTATAATTATTAGAAGACTTTGTCTAATTACCCTATAAATCCCTGGAGAAAGGTGGCCGCCATATACTTTATTTCTTGGTTATATGTATAAAAATCAGTAGGCAATGTAAAAATGTTTTGTGTGAATTTATGTGAGTTATAATTCTAATTCTATGTCAATATTCACCTCAGATTATCACATGAAAGTTTAGTCACCAAGTATGCCTCATACTGAAATACCCACTGATTAAATCAGTTGACAACCAGCTCCTATCTTACATTAAAATCGCCAGGATCAATAGAATATTTTCTTATTATCCAGATTCTCAATCCACTGCTTCTACTCACAAACTTCTCCCCCACGATAAACATACACACACACGCACACAGACACATACACATCTCCCAGATAAACTCTTATGGTCATACCAAGGTAATCCCACTGCTTCCATTTATTAAATAATTGATTGAAAATATTTAGGCAAGAAAAATGGTTGTGTAAGAGTAATATTGTTAGCAACTGCTAAAACTGAATGTCTATGTACCTTCAAAATTCATATGGTGAAACCCTAGTCCCCAGTGTGACAGTATTCAGTGGTGGGCCCTTGGGAAGTAAATAGTTGGTGAATGAGATTAATACTCTTATAGGAAGAGACACCAAAGAGATCATCTCTTTCTGTCTCTCAGTCTCTGCTGTGTCAGTATATAATGAGGAAATGGCCATGTGCAAACAAAGAAATAGGCCCTCATCATCACTGGATGTGCACGCACCTCTTTATCTTAAATCTTCCAGCCTCCAGAACCATGAGAACAAGCGTTTTCTGATTAAGTCACCCAGTCTACGGTAATTTAACAGCCCAAATTAACTAAAACAGCAATTATCTCATGAATTTGGAAATGGTCTGTGTACACATTATTAATAATTAATTTTGGAAAATTTACTTATTCTTTTGTAAATCTCAGTTCTCACTAAAGAATAGGGATGATAACAATACCCTATCCCCAGCATGGCCATGAAAATTAAATGGTAAAATGAGTCTAAAATGCCTGATGTATAATGGGCATAAAGTATTCAATATATGCTGATATTTACTTCTTTTCCCTTTACAAGTACATGCAATATGCTCTGATGAGGTCTTTTTAAAATTGTTCACAATAATTGATACTTTACAAGTTATATCATGTAATACTTTTCACCAAACCTGGTCTCTGGCTTGATCAGTTTTATTCTACATTTGAAATTTGTACTTAGACTTACGGGACTACTTTCTTCCATGAAAGATCTAATACCCTACAACCAAGTGCTTCGTCATTTGGAATTGAAAAGTGAAATTATTTGATTATATCTAAGTTAATTTAAGAATTTTAAGTATATAATGTTTAACCGTTAAGTAGTTTACTTCAATTATTAAAATGACTGAGTCCGAGTAACTGATTATACTTCCTTGGCACACTAGGCCAGATGTCAAGAATCAAGAACTTTATTTTCAGAACTGGTACTCATTAGCTCTGGGTTTGGAGAATTCATTTATCCTCTTCATTCTTTCTGAATAGTTTAGCATTGTTTTCTAGAAGTGATTCAGTTTAAATGCACTATGTGGAGGCTTATAGGTTCCATTCTTTTAGGGAAAATAATTTTGAAAAAGAGAATAAAAAACTCTAGGCCAAAAGAGATCTATGGCTGTCTCACAGCAAGAGTGAAATACTGAGCTGCCCACATGGTACATAAATATTAAAATAAAGAAGGTAAGCTGACTGTGAAAAACAACAGCTACATTATGGCAATAAATGAAAAATGTCAGTAATATCTCCACTGGGGACACTATGGAATGGTGGGGACTGAGGATAATTAGAAAAGACAACCTGCCTAAACATGGCAGCATCTACTAAGACTTATGACTCTGTTTATGAAGAATATGAGTAGGTGTCCTGATATTTAAACACGTACCAAAAATTAAGATGTTCATGTGAAACGGTTTTTTTTTGTATTTTGCTAATTTGATTATTTTAAAGTAATAATATATTTTATTCAAACAAATATATTGTCAGCTTAAAGGCTACTAGTTTCTTACCTATTAAAATTTGCTTTTCCATTTGATGCTTGAATTTTTTCTATGACATCACAAGTAAGTTATTGGTTACACATGAACAAATGCATAAATGGAATTATTATTACTTTCTTTGACAAATGCTTTTACATATGTAAAATTTTCATCTTAGAATGTTATTTTATGTGTTTTTACAGAACTATCTATCCTCTCTTCCATGATACAACTTTGTTAGTTCTATTTCTTTAAGTAACATTGAAGATATTTAGTTATTTTTCTGTTTTCATATATCACATTCTTATTCCACTAAAATACTATACTTTCTTCAGTTATATATGATTGGATTTTTTAATCATCCAGATACATGTCTTGTGACATAATAGAATCTTTTTTATTCTTAGAATGAAAGAGCTACACCATAGTAGAGAAAACTTATTAATTTACTATATCATAGCTACTATGGTATAGTATATAAATTATGTTTATGAAAATTTATGATTATTCAGATTAAGTCCTGCATATGTAATGTTAAGATTTTTTTACTTTAGTTTTCTGAGAACTTGATTTACTAAAAGGTAAATAAATCATACCAGGATGATTATAAATATATCATTATTATTTTAAAAGGTATGCCCCTGTCCTCTTCTTACTGTTGGATAAGCTCATTTTGAAACCACAGTTCCAGACTTTTCTTCTGAGTACAATAAACATATTTTAAAGCAGTGGCAAATATTTGTTTTGTCTGCAACTCCATCTCCAACAGGTAATTTGTTCAACAATTGTCAGTATGAACTGGATGTCCTTTACATGAGCTCCTTAGATTTTTTCAAGGCCATTGGTGCTTCACAACATTTTTTCAGAGATTACATTCTAGTCAGTTTCTTTATTGTCCATTCAAAACACTTGCTGAGACCTAGGGTGTCAGATTCTATTTTGCCTGTTATTTGGCATTCCCTTCTCTTCCCAGGCCGTTTAGCTACACATTTCCTACTGGACTATCTGCTTTGGCATTTAGTAAATAAATACCGTAAGTCACTGAGGGTGTGGGAAGAAATATTGAGTCATAGATACCATTTTCTCTTAGGGAATTTTCCTCTGAAGGCTTGCAAGTGTGGTATAGTTCAGTGTAGTGCTAGCAGCTTCTGTTCTAAGGACACAGCTAATTGGGTTCATAATCCAAGTTAAGTTAAACAGATTATTTAACCTTTTTATGTTAGTGTTTCTATTTTGTAAAGTGGTTATAATGAAACCATTTACTATATAAGATTGAGTAAGATCTTCATAGATCTGAAGAAATATTGTACTAGAATGCTTAGTGAAAAATGACACATAATATTCCATACATTTTGGCCTTTGCTCTCATTGTTATTTTTACCATCAGCTCTCTATCTCAACCTTGAAAACTGGCTCAGCCCCTGTGGAACTGTAGTATATTACCCCTGTCCCAAAACGAAGACCTAGACTATTTACCCTTACGTGGTTCCTATATCCAAGGTCCCAGAACGGTAGAAGGGGGAAATGTCACAATAATATTCAAAATATTTGAAAGCAAATTGCTATTATTTTAGTTTGAGAATAGAGCTTGATAGAATTTGACCTTGTATTTCCTTAAAATATTAAACTTGTATACTCTCAACAGTTATATTAAAAATATTTATTCAGGTATAGTCAAAATTTTCATCCTATATTCTATTGAAATAAAAAACTGCTATTAATATGAATGTAATCTTATGGAATATTACTTCTTCAACTGAAAAAAAAAACCTAAAGAAAAAAACAAAAACAAATGAACCTAAGGTGAGAAATTTTGAAGAAGAGTAATCACTTGTATTCTTGGCAGGATGCTAAATGATAGACAATAGTTAGAACAAATATTAGTTCAATATTGAGTCATCTGTCCCCTTGCAGTTCTCTGCCTCTTTTTCTACCATGATTGTGTTTGCTCAAACATACAAGTATGAGACCACATGATCTGTGGTCTTCTCTTTTATTGTTAGAGATGAATAAAAATTCTCTGAGTTTTGAGCTTTAGCGTCAAATAAGCCTGCTGAAAACCATCTTTTCCCTCATTTTTTACATCAGGGAAGCTGTCAGCCACAAATCAGGCTTCAACAGGCCACCTTTGGGCCATCTGATGTACTACGTTGTCGACTTATATTCACTTATAACAACTGTTGTTATCATGCTCCAAACAGCAAGTGTTGAATATAGAGACAGCCTGCAGTAGACTTATCAGTCACATTCCTTGCTTGACAATCTTCAGACAGAAATTTCCAAAGAGAAAATAGACATCTGTAGTGCAATATTCTATTTCACACCTTCAGTACCTTAAATCTTCCATGTTTGGTGGTATAAGTAATGTACTGAGCATAGGCTAATGGATTTTTAATTTCATACTCTACAGCCATATTTTTTTCTCTGCATTAAGCACTGAGCAGGTGGTATTTTCTAATTGTTCATGTCATTTTTCTTCCATCATGAGGGAAAGAGCTCAGAGACGTGTACAGTGGCATTTGTAGTTAAATGATGATGGATGAATAAAGGAGTGATATGTGTTCTTTGACCATGAAGGCATTTAATTTGGGATCCATGGTAAAAGAAATGTGTGAGGTGGGGCTGAGCCCTGCCCTTAGTAGTTTAGGTGCCATTCAATATCATCTAGCAGTGCTTTATCTTGGCTCTTGTTGCTTGCTAAGAAATGAATTGGAACATGCAATTAGTAAGAGAAGTGTTCATTATCTGCATTTAACAGAATTAAGTTCCTCTGCCACAGTTAGTAAACCTCACTGCGGGGGCATTATTGCAATTGTGAGGAAGCTGCAAAGGATGACTGCAGCAACTGTGTTACGAGTTACAGGGTCTCTGCTTGTCGTTGGAGATTTATGCACAATTACAGATACCGACTTTCTCATCTAATGATATCAGCTAAAGTCATCTTTTATAATTCTTCCCTTCCATTTTCATTATACAGAAATTAAGAAAACAAAATACATCATGCTCAATAATAAGGATTCTGAGTAGAAACTCACCAGTTCACCTTAGCTATATTTTCTCTTTTGCATTTCTTTTCTTTTTCCCTCCCTTCCTTCCTCCTTCCCTCCCTCCCTCCCTCCCTCCCTCCCTCCCTCCCTCCCTCCCTCCCTTCCTTCCTTCCTTCCTTCCTTCCTTCCTTCCTTCCTTCCTTCCTTCCTTCCCTCCTTTCTTTCTTTTTTTTTTTTTGTTTGTTTGGTATAGTTTCGCTCTTGTTGCCCAGGCTGGAGTGCAATGGCGCGATCTTGGCTCGCTGCAACCACCACCTCCCGGGTTCAAGCGATTCTCCTGCCTCAGCCGCCCAAGTAGCTGGGATTACAGGCATGTGCCACCACCCCGGCTAATTTTGTATTTTTAGTAGAGATGGGGTTTCTCCATGTTGGTCAGGCTGGTCTTGAACTCCCAACCTCAGGCGATCTGCCCGCCCCGGCCTCCCAAAGTGCTGGAATTACAGGCGTGAGCCACCGCACCCGGCTTGGGTTTCTTTTCTTTTACTTTCTTCTCTCTCTCTCTCCTTTTTCTTTGAAAATTTCGGAGTGTAAACATATACATCATTTTAATTTGAGTCCTTATGTGTTGACAGTGTGCAAGGAAGAATGGGAAAGTAACTGTAAGTGGAGCTCAGAAAGAGCTAACAAATTCATGGAATTATTTACAACTTTTTCTTTCTTTTTTTTTTTTTTTTCTGTGATACGGAGTTTTGCTATTGTTGCCCAGGCTGGCGCGATCTCGGCTCACCGCAACCTCCGCCTCCCGAACTCAAGTGATTCTCCTACCTCAGCTTCCCAAGTAGCTGGGGTTACAGGCGTCCGCCATCATGCTTGGCTAATTTTGTATTTTTAGTAGAGACGGAGTTTCTCCATTTTGGTCAGGCTGGTCTCGAACTTCCGACCTCAGTGATCCGCCCACCTTGGTCTCCCAAAGTGCTGGGATTATAGGCCTGAGCCACTGTGCCTGGTCGACAGGGGTTTATTTTTATGAGTTACAGACTATGTGCTTTGAAAATGAGGCAACAGATTTAAGGATGTAATCATAATTTAAGGATATTGAAAATGATATAGGAATAAACTTCGTTTAGTCATTCATGGATTTATGCATTCTTCAGATGACTATGTGTGTGAATATTTAAGAATTCTAAAACCACGTGGGGTTACTTATAACTATATAGGAGCCTAATACTATAATGGAATCAGAACATACTTTGCTGAAGGGAGGAGGATTTTAAATGAAAATCTTCTCTCTACATCTTTATGTCTCTAACAAGAATCCACTGAGGACCTACATCTCCCCAAAGGTTAACAGCCCTCTTCTCAGTTTTCCTGGTAAAGTGTTTTTTATACTGGTAGAATACCTTGTGTCACTCTCTATATTTTTCTTATCTCAAGTAGAAAAAAAATTTGCCCTTTTGCTTGGGACTGTTAACAGTCCTGGTAGTGGAAAAGTAGAAGGAAATGATTCTGTGAATTTTCTGTTGTATAAAGTTTAGCCAATTTAGGACTTTTGAATGAAGGACCATACAGTCAAGGATTTAGGAACTTTAGCTCAGGAAAGAAAACTACATAGGTGTTTAATCGTGTCCTTATTAGCTGGGTAACTTTGAGCAAGTTTTATACATATCCTTCCCATGATTTTTTCATTTCTACTACTGGCTTAGTAATACAGTATGTTTCATAGACTAATAGTGTTTATTTTACTGTAACTGGGCCACAGTTAGGAAGTGCTCAATTAAAATTAACTGTCATTATTCCTATTATTAATATGGTGATGAACAGCTAAAGAGCATTTAAATAATTATCATTAATATGGATAAATATTAAATGATCTGAAGAATCAGGAATTTTATATTTTAAATGATATTTTATTTATATTGGTAATACAATTCTGATCAAATATTAATATATGTTTTATATATATTTACTCCTAAATTTCTTACATATATAACTATACAGATATAATATGTACATCAAAATACAAAAATATGAAATTTTTTTATACTTTAAAGTTCTGGGATACATGTGCAGGTTTGTTACACAGGTGTACATGAGCCATGGTGGTTTGCCATATCCATCAACCCGTCATCTACATTAGGTATTTCTCCTACTACCCTAGCCCCCCAAACCCCAACAGGCCATGGTGTGCAATATTCCTCTTCCTGTATCCATGTGTTCTCATTGTTCAAGTCCCACTTATGAATGAGAACATGCGGAGTTTGGTTTTCTGTTCCTGTGTTAGTTTGCTGAGAATGATTTCCAGCTTCATCCATGTCCCTGCAAAGGACGTAAACTCATCCGTTTTTATGGCTGCATAGTATTCCATGATGTATGTGTGCCACATTTTCTTTATCCACTATGAGATAAAATAAGACATAGAAGTTATAATCCACCCTAATGAATCATCTTGTAGGGAAATAGGGATCTACAAATTCCTCTTTAGAGGCCATAGGCAATAAGATGGGAAATAAGATTCCCCAAAGGTCAAATATTTCGTTCCTATATTCCTGCTTCTTTTATAAGTGATTTTATTTGAACATTATATATTCAAGTAAGAGTAGAAGGAGATAAAATTTTAAAACATTATTGTTATGGGCAAGAGTTTGCAAATAAAATTATTATTAGAATCATCTTATGAAGGGGTGGCCTGCCCCTCCACACCTGTGGGCGTTTCTTGTTAGGTGGAACGAGAGACTTGAGAAAAGAAATGAGACACAGAGACAAAGTACAGAGAAAGAAAAAGTGGACCCAGGGGACCGGCGCTCAGCATACAGAGGACCCACGCCGGCACCGGTGTCTGAGTTCCCTCAGTATTTATTGATCATTATCTTTACCATCTTAGAAAAAGGGAAGTGGCAGGATAATAGGATCATAGTAGGGAGAAGGTCAGCAGTAAGACATATGAGTAAAGATCTCTGTGACATAAGTTTAAGGAAAAGTGCTATGCCTTGATATGCATATGTGAACATCTCCATGAACCTTTTTAGTGCATAAAGAGCAGCATTGCGCTAGCAAGTCCCATCTTTCGCCCTAAGGCGGTTTTCTGCCATCTCAGTAAATAGAACATACAATCGGGTTTTATACCAAGATGTTCCATTGCCCAGGGATGGGCAGGAGACAGATGCTTTTCTCTATCTCAACTGCCAAGAGGCCTTCTTTCCTCTTATATTAATCCTCCTCAGCACAGACCCTTCACGGGTGTCAGGCTGGGGGACGATCAGGTCTTTCCCTTCCCACGAGGCCATATTTCAGACTATCACATGGGGAGAAACCTTGGACAATACCTAGCTTTCCTAGGCAGAGGTCGCTGCGACCTTTGGCAGTGTACGTGTCCCTGAGTACTTGAGATTAAGAGAATGGTGATGACTTTTCACAAGCATACTGCCTTCAGGCACTTGTTTAACAAAGCACACCCTGCACAGCCCAAAATCCTTTAAACCTTGAGTCACCACAGCACATGTCTCTTGCAAGGACAAGGTTGGGGGTAGGGTCACAGATTAACAACATCTCAAATATAGAACAAGATGGAGTCTCTTATGTCTACTTCTTTCTATATAGACACAGTAACAGTCTGATCTTTCTTTTCCCCACATTCTTATGTTCTTCAAGATAGTTTCCAAGATCCTACTAGTTAGGCAAAGACTCTAATTCAGATTAGTTTTCATTATTTTTATATAATCTTGAAACCTTAAGAAATTTTGGCTACAGGAGGATACTGATAGCAAATACATCTTATAAATATATGTTGAGCAATTTTTAACACAAAGCCCTGAAATTCTTGACTTTCATATAACCCAGAACCCCTAAGAAAGAAAGGCACATGTACATAGAAGCATTTTGAGAAATTTTACATCAAAACTCTTATCAGGTATTAACTTTGAAAATTATTCCCTTTACCTCCTAGACTTGGCTAAATGTCTTCCTGTTTTAAATATTATGGTAACACTTCCTTTCCTGCATTACCATAACTAACTTTCCACTAATCTTTCTTTTAAGTAAGCTGCTAATTTCCATGAAGCCCAAATCATTTCTTCTTTCTTTCCCTGATACCTAGTGCAGTACTCTGCACTTGACAGGTGTTTGGAGACAGTCCTCCAAGTGTCTTTGGTATTTCTGCACAACTGTTTTTCCGCACTAGGCTCTCTTTTAAAGGATCTTTGTATAGAGAACAACTTTGGAAGGGTAGGTATCTTCCTCTGTAGCAAGAATAGATGTTCATACCTATTGGTAATAAACATGTCTCCCTCCAAGGCAAATCCTGGGCAGGTTTGCTTATAGCTCATGATAAAATAATTGGGGTCCCTCAGCCTAGAGTAACTCAGCTCTGATGTAAATCCACTGTGTGTAGTATCTACCCAGGTTCCTCTACTTTGTCTTGTTGGACTTTTCGGGTAAAAGGAACAATAGGAATGAGCAACTCATGCCCCTTGCTATGCCTTGAGAAATAAAGACCTTCTCCATGAACCAGGGGTCTTGTATCTTCTCAGCATTCATGACATTGTGGCAGGCTAACACAGAAAGTCATTAATAAATGTGTATACATGAATAGATATATATGAAACAAATACATATGCACTCCCCATTCGTATTGTATGGGGGAACTTTCGAAACTCCCACATCCTTAGAATACAGTATTCCTAATCACCTCATGCCTTTATATAGAGCAGACCAGTCAATTTCAAGACAGTCTAATACAACTCTGTTTTGCATATAAAAATCCAAAAAGTAGGACTGGTGGAATTTGTTGGTCCATTTTTCACAAGTAAACATTCTTCATCTAAACTGAGAAGTAAAAAAGGGATGATTTTTGCTTTGGAAGTATGGTCACTTTATCCATCAGTGCTCTTGTTAAATACTTTTGATGTAGAATTCACTATTTTACAGATAAGTGTGAAGCACTGTATGTGTGTTAATGAAAATGAGATACTAAGAAATTTATGAATAAATTGGCAAACTATAAATTTTAAAAAAGGACTTCATATAACAGTATGTAAAATAAAATCATGTTTGCCAGCAGCTTGCAAAGACATCGAGCACAATAATAGGCCACCAAAGCCATGTTTAATTCATTGTGATCACCGGCAAAATGCCCAGACATTTGCAAAGTGTGAAATAATGGGTAATAAAGAACAATAAGCTTAAGACCTAGGAAAGCAAAATTCCTCTTTTAATTCTGAGATCAATTCTGATTACTATCATAAGTTGAGAGATAGTCTGTCTGTGGCTTCTCATCTCACCTCACAAGTAGAATAAGCCTGTGAAACTCTCAAGGCTCAATCACCTATTTTTCTCAGTTATTATTGGAAAGTACTTACAGATGTTAATGAGTAACAAGACCTTTTAAAAGGCAATTGCAATATCATTAAAGAGAAAAAATGTCATCGACATATAAAGATACTAAGATATTTTTATTATAAGTTTGTCACCAGCATGTACTATGTATTTTCTATAGAGTTAACATTTTAATAGGCTTTTGAGTTTATAGGAAAATATGGAAGGAATAAATATCTTTTCTCAAGGACATTCTTATTTAAAGAAATAAAACCAGAGAAAATGTATTAAAATATACCATTCATTATAAATAAATGTATATCAAATAATGGTAGAGGGCCTGAGTTAAAACAGTTCTGAGTAAGATACTGATAAATTGGGAAAGCTTTCTTGAAGAAAAAATGTTTTAAATAATCTAATAAAAATAACAGTACAGGTTAGAGCAGACAAAGAGAAAATTAAGGCTAAAGTCAAGGGAATTTTAAAAGGTAGAAAGATAACAATAAGAAAATATTGTTTGGAGCTCTGAAGATTACATAGGTTAGTAGGAGCCCTGCAATGCTTTGAACAAATACAGTTAATGAAATTAATATAATATAGTTGCTCATGATGGCTGTACAGAGAACTTTGTGTGAGCTACAGAAAAGGCACTATAGGTTAATGGCAGGTGAGTGACATGAAGAAGGAACTTTTCTAATACAATAATAATAATTGTTATCATTTATTGAAGGCATAGTATTCTGGTGACATATATCTATTAGCAATTTAATTATCATGAGAAGCATACAAGTAAGACACTATTATTTTTATTTTATGAAAGATGAAACTCAGGCAGAGAACATTTTAATAGTTACTATATGGATCCATTGTGTGATTCAAATGGATCCATTGTAGGTATTCAAAGATAAGCACTCCGAAATCAGAGCTATACTTATAATTATCATACCATATTGCTTCTCTAGATAACGTTGTTATAAATGTTAGTATAAGTTTGAAAAAAATTAGGTCCAGTATCACTTCAGAGAATATAAGTGAAAGGTAAAAGAAGCCATTTTCAATGGAGGACCAGCTTTAGGTAAGAGAAAAAAAGAAAAACAAAAACAAAAACAAAACTGTAAGATAAAGCAAAAAAGAAAGAAAACAAACAAACCCCAAACCTGACGTCCTTCTTTAGCCCACTGTGATAGTATCACCACCACAAAATTGCCACTGCTTATTGGCACAACAAATAATGGCTAGTATTGATCCATTCATACACAGAGCTAGATATGGGTCAAGCACAAATAAGAAAAATGTGACAACTATGTCCCAGCTAGACATTATCTTTAAGTACCATCCATTTCATTTCACAACCCTAGATATACACAAGATCAAGAGTTTCAAAAGAAAAAACATTTTGGAAGGGATTATTTTGGTTATTCTTGTGCCCCAAATGGCAGTCTTTTAAACATTTATATTTTGTGAAATAAATCTCTTATGAAACCCCATTAGATAACAAAGCAACTTAATCAAAACAAAGATTGCCACCAATACGACTCCCATTCAGTAATTTTAAATGGGGTAAAACATTATTGTCCTAGTTTATTTGGTCATTTTTATTTCAGGAATACAATTAGCAACAAGAGTTGAAGACAGTAGAACCACAGTTGTAGTCTCCTTCACTCCGCCTTGTTTTGTCTATTTTTTCCTGATTATCTAAATAATATAGTTCATTTTTATGATAAGTACATAAATAAAATTTGAATCTTTCTTGGCATTCATTACTTTATCTTAAAAACACAGAGTATTTACTTTTTGTGTGGCAAAGGAGGCCTAATGGGGAACCTTGATCTTCATCTCAACTTGACAGTAAAAAGGTGCTCCTTCCTTCCCCTTTTGCTGCCATGTGTCTGAAAAAGACTAGTATCAAGAATATATAAAGAACTTTCAAAACTTAAGAGTGAACAAAGTTAAATTACAAAGTGGGCAAAAGACATGAATATACATTTCACTGAAAAGAATGTATGTTTGGAAAATCAGAGCATGAAAAGATATCAACATCATTAGCCATTAGGGAAATGAAAAATTAAAACCCCAGTGGGATTTCAATATATACCCAATGGAATAGTTAAAATAAAAAATAATGACAACCCTGAGTGCTAGCAAGCCTGCAAAGAAACTACATAACTGCTGCATGGTTGATGGGAATGTAAAATAACAAAGTCATTCTCTATAACAATTTGATATTTTCTTTAAAAAGCAAACAAACAGTTTAACAGGCAATGACATTATGACTCAGTAATTTCACTCCTGGGCATTTACAGCAGAGTAATTTTTAAAAACCACATTAATTCAAAAACTTTACACAAATATTCAGAACAGCTTTATTTTTAATAACCCCAAACTGGAAACAAACCAGACATTTTTGAAGGAGTGAATAAGTTTAAACAAAATGTATTACATTTGTGCAATGAAACACTATTTAGCAACAAAAAGAAACAAATTATTCATATAGACAACAACCTCCATAAATCTTCAGAGAATTATGCTGAGTAAATAAATCTAATCACAAAAGATTATATGATGTAGAATTTCCCTTGTATAACATTACTGAAGTGACAAAATTATGAGAATGGAGGAAAGATTAGTGGTTGTCAAGGGTTAAAGACGAGGTGAAAAAGAGGAAAATGGATATGGCTAGGAAAGAACAACATGAGGGATTCCATGGTAATGGAAATATCCTGTATGTTGACTATATCAATCTCCATATATTGGTTATGATATTGTACTATACTTTTGCAAGATGTTACCATTGGGAGAACTGAGATAAGGTTACAAGAGATCTCTCTGTATTATTTCTTACAACTGTAAGTATATCTACAATTATATCAAAATTTAAAGGTTATTTTAAAAAGAGAGTTCTTAAATTAATAATTCATTCTCCCAACCTTAGAAATTAGAAAAGGAAGATTAAAGTGAACACAAAGCAAAAAAATGAAGAAATATTACAGATTAGAGCAGAAATCAATCAAATAGAAAATAAAACAAAAAACAATAAAGAAATTTAAAGATCCAAAGTTTGAATCTTTGAAAAGATAAACAAAATTGAGAAATATTTAGATGATGAATAATATAAAAGGCCGGGCATGGTGGCTCACGCCTGTAATCCCAACACTTTGGGAGGCTGAGGCAGGTGGATCACTTGAGGCCAGGAATTCGTGACTAGCCTGGCCAACATGGTGCAACCCTGTCTCTACTGAAAATACAAAAATTAGCCAGGCGTGGTGGCGGGCTCCTGTAATCCCAGCTACTCGGGAGGCTGAGGCAGGAGAATCACTTGAACCCAGGAGGCAGAGGTTATGGTGAACCCAGATCCTGCCATTGCAATCCAGTCTGGGCGACAACAGTGAAACTCCATCTCAAAACAGAAAAAAAAAAAAAAAAAAAAGACAGAAAGAAAACAGAGATAATGTGTTGATTACCAAAATCAGGAACAAAGGTTACTACTGCCAATCCTCCCCAATACCATCCATCATTGTGTGATCTTGGCCACTCAGCCTTTTTTTGGTAAAAAGGGAATGATAATATCTCTCAAGAGTGTTGCAAGATTTAAATGAAATTAAATGTGTTGAAAGCTTCTGTAGAAAATGTAGAGTATGCAGAAGAATCTCAAATTTTATGTTTCTCAGTTTTCCCTTTACATTCTCATTCTTATGGTCATCTGTCTCTCACTGACGCTGCTGCTTCTCATGGAGCCCCCTAAGTGCAGACTAGTTCTCACCCTCAGCTCTCTAACCACTGCCTCTAGAAGTAGAACAAGTGTCCTCTTGCTGAATACTTTTACTTCCTTCTCCTCAAACCCCTCCAGCTTGGAATCTCATACCATTTGATTATACAGGTCACTCTCTCCCAATTTTCAGTCACTTTCCCTCATTCTTTGAAGTCTTTACAACCTGTCTTACTGCCATTATTTTGATATCTCATTTAAATTACTTATCTTCTTTGACATTTGACCTTGTCATTTCCAATGCACTTGCTGTCTTCTGTATCTAGCTATTCAATCTCATGATCTCAGATCAAACCACATTATTACTCATAATTGCAAATTTTTACAATCTAACTTTTAAGTCTCCTGCCCTCTGAACATTAACTTCTACCTTTCTAGTTCATTCCATTTACTACAACTTCAAAAATACTGTGACTCATCCTGAATCTACAATCTCATACAATATACAATATAATCCTTATACAATTCTCAATCCAATGTTCTCCACACATCCTTTACTTCTCAGCAAACCTACCTTCAAAACATTTAAATAATTTTTACTACTGCTGTTATCCACCCAGGCCAAGCCAACATCATGTCTCACCTGAATTTTTATCCCCCTTCCTGCTTCTGCATTAGCCCTCACCTTCAATCTATTCTCAATACCCAAGCGAGAATATAACATAATATAATGGAGATAATGCCACTCTACTTACCCACTTTTAAGGACTTCCACCCTGAGTCAATATTGTACAGATTATACAGCTCTACTTATGCTCCCTACAAGGCATGCCTCTTTGATCACAGCCCTGTTGCTCTTCCCCTCAGGCCTCTGTTCCAGCTTTACTGTACCCAACACTTCCTGGTGCTCTTTGGGCAGGCTGGGAATTGTCTCTGTGTTAGTCCATTCATGCAGCTATAACAAAATACCATAGACTAAGTAGCTTATAAATGACAGAAATTTGTTTTTCACAGTTCTGGAAGCTAAGTCCCAGATCAAGGTGCTCACATATTCCATATATGGTGAGGCCCTATTTCCTAGTTCATAGACCCATCTTCTTCTTCATATGGTGGAGTCATCATATGGTGGAAGGGACAAATCAACCCCCTCACGCATCCTTTATAAAGGTACCAATCTCCTTCATGAAGGCTCTGTATTCGTGACATAATCATCTTCCAAAGACCTTAACTTTTAATAGTATATTGTGAATTAGATTTCAATATATGAATCTGGGGGGATTGTCAACATTCAGACCATAGCACTCTCACATTAGATGCTTTGTACATGGTTTCTCTGACTGAAAACACCTGTCTTCAAATTCCCCCCTGGATTGTTTCCTTACCTCTTGGATTAGTTCCTTCTCATGCTGCTAATAAAAACATATCCTAGACTGGGTAATTTATAAAGGAAAAAGGTTTAATTGAGTCACAGTTCTGCACAGCTGGTGAGACCTCAAGAAACTTACAACCATGGTGGAAGGGGAAGCAACCATCCTTCTTCACATGGTGGCAGCAAGGAGAAGTGCCAAGCAAAATGGGGGAAAAACCCTGATAAAACCATCAGAAAACATGAGAACTCATTCATATCACAAGAACAGCAGCATGGGGGTAACTGCCCCCATGATTCAATTATCTCCCACCAGGTCCCTCCCATGACACATGGGGATTATGGGAACTACCATTTGAGCTTTAGATTTAGTGGGGGACCCTGTCAAACCATATCACCTCCTTCAAGTCTTTCACTCAAATGCTACTGTCTCCATCATGCCTTCCTTATTTCCCTACTTAAAATTATATCTCCTCCTCGTGTTCTTTATTTGCTTTGTCTGCTTTACTTTCCTCCATAGCACTTAGCAACACTTAACATATTATATAGTTTAATTATTTATGTTATTATATATCTCCTTCCAAGAGAATGTAAGCTCCAAAAAGGCATATTTTTTTATTATCTTTTTTTCACTGCTATATCCGCAGTGCCTACAACAAAATGTGGTACAAGGTAGGAGTTTAATGTGAATGAATGAATGTTAGTCTTATTACCTTTTAAGTTTGCCCAATTTTCTAATTTTCTACATTTTCTACCTTCCTCCGTCCTTTCCACCATCCTATGTCCTTTGGGATGTGCATACAGAAAGTAGCAACATCAAGGTAAGAAAGTTTAACCTTTGGATTAATATTAAAATCTTGAGACAGTTTTGCTTTTCTGTTGCCCTTAGCAAAACCACATTCCTGCTGCTGTCAGTTGTGATGCACGGAGAAAACTTCAGAGACCTAAACTTCTTCCAGAGAAGAGAGGCTTTACTGGTGGTTCCAGTCCTAAGATGAGACCAGCTTATGCATCCTGGTTTATATTTTATTTTGTCGCATTTATTCTCTTTCTCTTTATTTTTCTTTTCTTCTTTCTTACATTTTATTTCTGTTTGGAAAAGACCATGTACAAACAGAGTAATATGTAGATCCATGCCTATCCATCTTAGTATAATCATGTATTCATTGTACTTTGTTGTATACATTTGGTACATATTCTATATATGGACATATGCTATGTATCATAATATACATAACCATTTCTCTGTTGGTGGGCTGTTACAGTATTTTTAATTTCAGATAACAGCAAAAATGATCCTTCAGTTGCTATCATCAATATTTATTTGTACATATCAATGATCATTTTAGAGGATTAGAAACTTGGAAGAAGAATTTTTAGGGAAACCATATATAGTTAAAATGTGTATCTACTTTTCACATTTCATAGATAAAGAGCATCCCGATTTTTTTCTCCACTAACAACACAAGATGACTGGAGAAAAATAAATCACCAAATATCATAAAGATACTTGCGTGTTTTATAAGTAATTAATAACTACTTTCTCATAACAGTAAAAACTATTTTGTTTTGTATGAGAGGATTTTTCACTCTATCTTTTAAAAAAATCATTACATACAAATATATCACATCAAACCTAAAAGCCATTGCTAGCACACTGGTTCCTGTCTTAAGTATGAGACAAAAGGCCTTTATCTTCCAGAAGGTTGTTTATAACATGCCAAATATGTGAACACCCAATAGTCAAAGGAGATTATCTCTGTGATACAATTTTGAAAGTTGGTAAAATAATTTTTATCAATTTCATCCTACAAGCACACAATTTAAACCATTCTTTTAAAGTGGATTTTAGAAGATTGGAATAGGAAGTTTTAGAAGTCAATCCCTCCACAAAAACTGCCCTTAAACTGCAAAAAATAAGAATTAACCTTTTTGTAACTCTGGATCCTAATCAGATAAATAACAACCATTAGTAGAGTGCTTGATGCTATTGGTCTTTAGTAAGAAAATGGCTGCATGCACATGCCAGATACCATCAGTCCTTCTTATTCACAAGAGTCAAAAAGTGAAAACAAACCTGTATGTGTGGATAAGCAAAATGTGGCATGTACATACAAGGGAATATTATTTAGCCATAAAAAGGGAATGATGTTCTGATACATGTTTACAACATGGATAAACCTTGAAAACATTATGCTAAATAAAATAAGCCAGACACAAAAGGACAAATAGTATATGATTCTACTTATATGAAATATCATGAATAGTCAAATTCATGTAGAGGGAATTCAGATTGCATGTTTCCAGAGCATGGAGGCTGGGGCAAGGGGAATGGAGAATTATTATTATTATTATTATTTTTTTTTTGAGACGGAGTCTCGCTCTGTCGCCCAGGCTGGAGTGCAGTGGCGGGATCTCGGCTCACTGCAAGCTCCGCCTCCTGGGTTTACGCCATTCTCCTGCCTCAGCCTCCCGAGTAGCTGGGACTACAGGCGCCCGCCACCTCGCCCGGCTAGTTTTTTTTTTTTTTTGTATTTTTTTAGTAGAGACGGGGTTTCACCGCTTTAGCCAGGATGGTCTCGATCTCCTGACCTCGTGATCCGCCCGTCTCGGCCTCCCAAAGTGCTGGGATTACAGGCTTGAGCCACCGCGCCCGGCCGGAGAATTATTGCTTAATGGTACAGAACCTCTGTTTGATGTGATACAAAAGTTATGAAAACTGTTAATTATACAACATTGTGAATGTATCCAATATCACTGAGTTTTAGAACTGAAAATGATGAAATGGTACCTTTTATGTTATGTATATTTACCACTGGGTAATAAAATTGTATTAAAGTAGGTGAGGCAATTTTAACAGTTGTACCACTCTGCAGGAGGATATTGATAATGAAGGAGGCCATGCATGTGGAGGCAGGGTGTGTATGTGTGTATATATATATGTGTGTGTGTGTATAATATATATTTTATATATATTATATATTTATATATTATATATTATATATTTTATATTTTATATATATTATATATTATATATAAAATATTTATTATATATACACATTGTATCAGGGTACATATATATAGTAATATATATAGTATATTATGTATACTATATATATTACTATATATATGGTAAATCTCTATGTCTTCCTCTTAATTCTTCTGTGAAACCGAAACTGCCCTAAAAAATTCAAGTCCTACAAAAATGAAAGTGAGTTAAAGTACTTTTTCTGGAACAAATAAACTTAGCATAAATAGTTAAAATATTAAGAGTTGTAATTAAGGGAAATTTCAGCTCAATGTGACTTCAACAGTTTAAATAATGTATTACTACACATAAGACCATGGAGAGAGGAACTGGAAGCCCCAGAATGGATTGGGTCAGAAATTGAAAATGATATTATCAGTGACCCAGGTTTGAATGTGTCTCTCCACAGCATTAATTTCACTAATGGATGTGAGCTGGTTGGCAGCAGTAGCTTGGACAACATGCTTGTTTCCAGTGAGTGCTAGAGAGAGGCAGGGTTTGCTTTCCCAGAAAATCTGAAAAAGATCATCAAACCTCAATTTCCTTAGCCTTCTTCTTCCATGAGCAAATCACTAGCAGATGATTGCTAGCGAGGTGTTACTATTACAATGAACCCCTAAATGTCAGAGAAAGAGTTAATTCGGGGAAATATCCTCTCCACCACAATCTTAGTCATTTAAGTCAATTTAACAATACATTGAAATATTTTTCTCAGAAGTTTAAAGTTCCATTAAAGAGCAACAGTTACAGAAATTATAGCTAGCCTTTAGTTCTACAAGTGACATCTCAAAAGGAAGATGATTCATCAATTTCAAACTTTCCATGCAAGTAATACTGGATGAAAATTAACTTGGCAAATATAATTAATAATCATGGGTTATTAATTACTTCTGCAAGGTGGATGTGCTGATTTTAAAAGGCTTGAATAAAACATAAATTTCCTTAATTTGATACTGTAAATGGAGTAATTTGGTAATGTAAACGGTAATATTTAAGTGATTTTTGCTTCAGATCTTACAACTTAAAATATTTTTCTAAAATTAGTTATTGTATCCTCTCTCCAGCATGTTCCAGCCTATGTCAGTCAGTCCAGGCTTCTGTAACAAAATATCATGGACTGAATGGCTTACACAATAGACATTTCTCACAATTGTAGAAGCTGGAAAGTGCAAGATTAAGGTGCTAGCAAATTTGTTTCCTGGTGAGGGTTCTCTTCCTGGCTTGCTGTATCTTCACATAGCAGATAGACAGAGAGAGAGAGAGAGAGAGCACTCTATAGACTCTCTTCCTGTTCTTATAAGGACACTAATTCCATTGATGAGGACCCTACGCTCATGACTTTGTCTAAACCTAATTAATTCTCGAAGGCCTCACTTCCCAATACTGTCACATTGTGGGGTAGAGCTTTAACATATGAAGTTTAAGGGAAAAGGGATATTCAGTCTAGAACAAAGTCCCATGAATTTCAAAAAGCTGTGGGACAGGAGGGAATGGGGATGGTATTCAATGGTACCACATCCAAGCAATTCTTGTATGATTAAAACAAAACAAAATCAATATAATAACATGAAATTTTACATAGAAGCCTATCTGATTATAAACTGTATGTTTACCATAGTCAATATTGTTATACATTGTTTTAAAAATACTTAATAGTGTTCTTTGTTTAACCAAATAATAGAGGCATTAACTAGTTTCCGAGTGCTGCCAAAAGAAATTGCTACAAAATTTGTGGCTTAAAATAGTAACAAAAACAAAACAAAACAAAAAATTCTCTCCTAATTATAGAGGCCAGAAGACCAAAATCAAGGTGGAGGCAGGACCACACTTCCTCTGACGGCTCTGGGAAAGAATCTTTCCTTGCCTCTTCTAGCTTCTGGTGGTGGCTCCTGGCACTCCTTGGCTTGTGACAGCATAACTCTAACCTTTGTCTCTATCTTCACATGACCTTGCTTGTGTTTCTGTGTCCCAAATACCCAGGACTCACTCTAAATTCAGGATGATCTCACCCTGAGATCTTTAACTTTATTATATCTGTAAAGCTCCTATTTCAAAATAAGGTGACATTTACAGGTGCTGGAATGGGAGAGGGTCTAGGACTCAGACACACCTTTATGAGGATTCTATGTGACCCATTACAAGGCATAAAGTAATTACCATAGGTAAACCGCTGATGAGAGCTCACTCCAGTTTGAAATATATTTATGTTTCCATGTAAGAAGAAAATTTGTCCCTGCCTCAGTTCATCTTGGCATCAGTACAAGGGTGGGATTCAGAGACATATAGGTGTGGAATACCAGATCCTACCACACTTAAAAAGCTGGCATACTAAGTTGATAAACAGTGTAGAATGTGAAGTTGAGTTGAGAATGCTTATGCCATACAGTTTATGTATCTTACAATAGCCTTAATTATACTTCCAGTAATTTCCCCCACCATTGGGTGCTAAAAAATAAAATTAGTTAAAGAATTAGATAGAATAAAAATATATATATATATACCTCTTTCAGTGGAAGAATGCTGTCGGCACATTTTGTTATTTTATTCCATTGTATAAAGTCTTGGTAGTGCTCTCTTCATAAATGTACTGAAGGTTTGGCTAAATTGTATCAAAGTTGTGATTAAATACAAATGTGAATACTATAAAATATTACAAAGGACAATCTGAATACTATTCTATACCAATTTTACAATTTTACAATGACTTACAGATGCCATAAATATTTACTTTAAGGGAGTAAAATAAGTTATAAAATCATATTTAAGAACACCTAAATCCTTGAGTAAGTTTAAAATGGTATTATTATTTACATATGAAGTTAGCTGACTATTGAAAGCTTATTTTTCAATAATGGAAACATATGCATTATCTAAAACACATATTCCAATATTTTCAAGAAACAAAATACTGAATTAAATCATCTGTAGTTAAATGTTTATCTATTTTGGTTATAAAGGTCCATGAAAATGTTTAAAATTGGTTTATTTGATCTAAAAAGTTAATAAGCAATTTTTATTTTTAATGTATCATTTTTCCCATTTATTCTTTCTAAATAACACTTTCATCCAAAATAGATGACAGAAGAAACAAAATGCCATTTTCTTTATGAAACTGTAAAACATTTCAATAATAACTCAGATGCTGTTCAAGGTGTTGACGTGTAC
Source organism: Macaca thibetana thibetana (assembly GCF_024542745.1). NCBI lineage: Eukaryota > Metazoa > Chordata > Mammalia > Primates > Cercopithecidae > Macaca > Macaca thibetana. The sequence continues at coordinate 46,540,185 of NC_065586.1, forward strand.
AATATAACCGATTGCATTTGCAGTTAATAGTAGTAGAGTAGAAGCTGAAAAAATGAATCTTGTATAAAAGCAGCTTAAAACAGATGGTAGCAGAGCAAAGAGTTTCCTGCCAACACCCTCTAAAAATCTGTCCTTTTAGGCTTTTGTGCTGGTATTAGGTTTAAGTTATAGACAAGACATATATATGTGACCTTTTCCTTTCCTTTTCTACACCCTGGGGTCAAAGTCTCCTATAAAAGGATATTTGCAGCAAGTATTTTCAGCTGGAGTAGGAGGAAAAGGCAGGGTAGGAGAGCAGTATGATCACCTCTTGCCAATGCAACTTCACTTGATTTGCACATGGTGTTTAGTAAAGAATTTTGCTATGCAAAAATAGTGTCTTAATTGGATTATTGTAAGACAAAGTATGCATTTTTCATGTTGTATTAGTATTTTATTAAAAAGGCTAGGGAAACCTACTAAATCCCTATGCTAAAGTGAATTTGATTCTCCCATAGAAACTTAAATCCTCAGGGTGATGCAACTCAGTTCTTCTGCTACAGCAGCTCTTTTACAAATGCCTCCCAAAGCTCCAAGAAGGGACAAAGAATGTGACCCAGTAAGCTCACACCATGAGTCTATATTGCAGAGACCTTTGTTCAATGAAACTGCAGATGCTCTATTGAATCCACGGGAGATTGTCCTGATACTAAGGACAAGTATATAAGTTAATGATTTTATTAATTGTAATGTTTTTCAATGTTTTCCTTTGGGGAATTCTAATTTATATATCAATATTCAGGAATATTTGCTGAAAACACAAACTCTGAAGGTCAAAATGATCTGCGTTCACATTCTCATTTTCTATTATAACATAGAGACAACTACTTTATTATTTTTTTAGAAACTTTCGCAACTACTTTAGTTTCTTCCTAATTTTATAAATTAACCTATCTCAAAAAACTTTGCCCAGAAGAGTTAGTAATAGCTATCAACTTCAGAAAAACTCAAACTTTAAAAATAACTTTTAGAAGGAAAATGAAATACAGAAATAATACATCTCATTTACACTTAATTAAAAATAATACGAATGGTCACTATTTCCTATGAAAATCTCATGCCAAGTTCTTTTATTACCTTGGATTTAAAATGTTATATTTTAGTTGAAACTGGTAGAATCTTCGTAAAATTATAACAATAAGAAATTTTTATATTATATATGTAATATAGAATAATCACATTTAATTCCACTTGTTAGTCTATTCTGATTATTTAGCAGGTTGATTCATAATTTACCAACTTGGGTCAGAAATACTTTCTATTCTTAGCTTTTGCTGTCAGCAGAGATAATAATATAGAGTCTGAACGACAAAGGATTGTGTATTGTTTCAATTTAATTAAAGTTGATTCCCTGCTTTAAGAGAGACTCACATTTTATAGATTTTTTTAATTAAAAAGAGAATGTAGATATTTGCTTTTCCAAATTTTCCGTAAGATAGGAAAGACATATTTTTTCTTAATTACGCCCTTGCTGAGTCACGCTAGCTGCCTGATCTTGGACAAAATTCTTAACCTCTTTGTGTCTCATTTTCAATACCTGTGAATTAAAGATAATAATTGTAGTATATTTCTCAAGGGATTATTGTGTGAATTAAGTAAATAATCCTCTAAAATGCTTAGTACAGATTCTGGAACATAATAAGCAGAAAAATTAATAACATTTTTATTTACTATGACATACATATCTCTGCTATTTCAAGGTCTATGGATTACATAATGGTCAACTCCGATTGATTAAACAAAATTGTTTTAAAAAAATAAAAATATTGCAGCTATGCTGGTTTTAACCATTCTAAACTCTGATGAATTTGCTTTCTGTTTGGTTTGTGACTATGAAGCTAAACATTATTTATTAGGACTAAAAATTTCTGGTGTTTAAAAAAATTCAAGAGGAAAACTGTTAGATTCTTTTTTCTTCATGTTTTTTTGTTACTTTATTTTTTTATTAAACTTTATATTCTAGGGTACATCTGCACAATGTGCAGGTTTGTTACATATATATACATGTGCCATGTTGGTGTGCTGCACTCATTAACTGGTCATTTACATTAGGTATATCTCCTAATGCTATCCCTTCCCCCTTCCAAAAACTGTTAGATTCTATTACAAATGGGTATATTTGAAATGTTAAGATTTAATTTCAAATATGTAGATAATGCAGATATATCTTAGGGTACAACTTTTGTTCTCATTAAGTTACCCATTTTACATTTTGAGAACACTAATAGATGAAATACTTGTCAAAGAGAAGATCTAAGATGGTTTAAAGAAAATATTAAATGAAATCAAACTTACTTGTCAAGCTCCATAGCACAATTTACAAGTCATAAATCACACTCTGTATGACAGCTACAGGAGGGATCTGGGTAGTAAAACAAAATGATGGATCTTATCTTTCCTGTTTCTGAGTTATTAAGAACAAGTTGAACTATAGAATGACATGAAAGACTCACATCAGGGATGGGAGGTTATTTGCAGAAACTCTTGTTTTCTTTATCATATTAATGTCAATATTTGACATTTCCATATGACTAATTGTCAAACTAATTTTTGATTTCTTATGCCAACTATTAATAATCCTCTTTTCATCTAGCAAACAATCACTTTTTGTCTATCTGTAAATTGACATTTGTTATGTTAATTTATTTTTGCTTATTACAAAGATTACCTTTTATTTACAACAAAGCATTCACAGATTGCTGTGACAGATTTGTCTTCAATCAAATCTCATAAACATTAATTGAATTATTGAGGAATTTGTAAATTATTGTGTTTTTTTCTAAAATAGTAACATCAGCATGTATATTACATTAATTTTGTTTACAGTTTTTTGCTTCACATTAACTATATTTAACTGATTTTAACAGTCTTAGATAATTCCAAAACATCAATTACTTTACTTGGATTTATTGATTCATTCAAAAATATATGTATAATGAGAATCTATTATTTGCCAGGCACTGGGCTAGGCAAAGGTAAGAGCGAATGGCAAAATCATGTTCTCCCTGTTTTCCTGTCATATATTGTCTGGCTAGAGGCTGGAAGGAAGAGTCATGTGAAGGAAGAGTATTCGAAGGATATGAGAAAAGGGCTCATACAATTAACTGTATGTAGGCTGTTCTTAGGGAAGATTTCTTCTAGAGGTGGTACTTGGCCTTCAGTAAGAAGTATGATTTGATATTTGATGTTAACCAGGTAATCGAGGGGATAAGGTGCTTTCTCAGCAGAAAGGACATAGTAGGCAAAGTCTTTAAGATAAAAGCATAGTGAAACTCAAAACTGAAAGGAGGCTTGTGTGTCTGGACTCCAGGGACAGGAAGAGAGTTTAGAGAGTCTAGCAGAGATAGTAGAGAAGACATTATCTTTTTTTTTTTTTTTCTTTTTCAGTAGCAACCATCTTTCCTGTGAAAATTCCCTCCCCTAGTACTTTAGTTTTGTGGATTCAAAAATTATAGAATTCTTCTACCACCATGGGGGTGAGCAAATAATAAAAAATGTCAGTTATTCGAACATGTAAGAAACTTGGAAGTCATGACTCCCATCCTTACGACAAGAAACATTCTGTACAAACAGACTATCAACAACTTATTTTAGATCTGTTAGAGGACTGAGGTCACAGAAAAACTGCTGCCCCCACCCTAAATCCCCACTAAATTAGAGAGATGGGAAAATGCAAAGAATTGTAGCTTAGTGGAGCAAAAGCCCAGGAGCTCCCATAGGAGTTAGTAATGGAGTAGAAAACTTTCATATGTAGTTGATTAATTTCTAGAAGCGCATTGTGAACAAGTTTGAGAGTTAACTTTGAAAAATATATAACATGATAATACTAATGAAAAGAAAGCTGGATTAATATATTAATTTCCAACAAAAAGACTTCAGAGAAAGAACAATTATAGGGGGATACAAACGGGTATTACATAGTAACAAAAGGTTTAATTTTCCAAGTAAACATAACAATCCTTAATTGTCTGCATGTAACAGGCTGTCAAAACACATGAGGTGAAAACAGATAGAATTGCAAGAACAGACAGATACATCCACTATTATAATTGGAGATGTTAACATCTCTCTATGAATAATGAATAGAACCAGCAGGTGGAAAATCAGTAAGGACATAGTTCAACTGAATAGCACCAAAATTAGTGAGTCCCAGCCTCTCTTCCCGGACACCAAAATTAGTGAGTCCCAGTCTCTCTTCCCGGAAGTTGATTCTTGAGCAGGGACGTCAGGAGTTGAGTGATGTCCAGGCCATATCTAATAACAAATAAATCAGAATCTGGACATGATATGTAGGCATTCATTTCTTTAAAAAAATTGCCCCAGGTGATTCCACTGTGAATCTAATGTTAAGAAGAAATATGTGCAGTCATTTTCTTTGAATTCATTCTGCCTATCTAGAGTTGTTTTGGTTCTTGACATTGTTTTGTTTAGCAATTCATTCACTCAATTTTGTGAATTAACTTTCAAGAAATGCCTTTTCCTTGTTATAAAATTATATTGTTTTATGTGATTATAATTTTTAAATTGTGATAGAAGTTGCTATCCCAATGTTGGTCAAAGGAAATAACATTTCAGTTGACAGGAGAAATAAATTTCAGAGATCCATTGTACATTATGTAATGGATCTATAGTGACTATAGTTATAGTGACTATGAAAATAGTCACTATAGTTAATAACAGTAGTATATAATTTAAAATAACTTAAAAATTATTGAGAGTAGATTTTAACTATTCTACATACATTTTTCTTAGTGACATGTGCATCTTCTGTCATCTTCCATGGGAAATTTGATGCAACCTCACCTGAGGCCATCACTTTTTCCTTGATGCTACGAACCATCCTATCATGTGTTTGTACCATATCAATAGTGAAATGGACAGTGCTCTGATAGGGGTATACTCTTTTATCCCAATCTCTATCCCAACACACAATAGCCCAGTATTCTTAGAATCCAGTTGTATTCATACTCTCCTGGATCATTTCTGTTCCTTTGTAATATAGTCCCTTTCTTCCCTTATAGGCTCATACGACATTAACAGACACTTTTCAGAAAGACAGGTAAATCATTTGTTAAAATCTCATTACTGTTAACAGAAACATATATATGCATGTATATGTGTGTACTGTATTAAAAAAGTGGAATTACAGTTTATCTAGAAAAGAAAAAAATACCTCATCTAAGTGTGGAAATGAATAATCCTGAAATCGCACCATACAATTGTCTCTATCATGTTTCCACAGATAAGTCAAAAATTTTAAAAATCTTATTGTTCATGCAAAAATGCAGAAAACAATACCTCTAATATATGTTTGTATTCTATTGTACTTTCACAGACGCTGTTTGATACTTAATACTATGTTTATTAAGAAAATAATAAATCTTTGCAATGGCTTGGAATTAAAATTTCCTGTAAAAATGATTATGTAGATCAAGAAAACTTGCAATTTTCTGGACTCCTGATATTTTAAATAAAAGTAGTTTCCAAAGGTGATTTTTTTATTATTTTAATTTTTAATGTAAATTTTCACAATATAACCATCCCATATAATTTTAGTTTTCAACTATTATTTTTGTGAACTCATTATTTATTAAGAAACAATTACTTTTAAATACTAACTTATAATTCTTATGTTATAATTAAAAATCACAGTTCGTTGAGTAAATATCTGATTTATGACTCCCTAAGTCAACGTTAAATTATTTTATTGCTATATCATGTATTTTGATGGTCATAACTCTAGGTTTATTACAGTAATTTCACTCCACTTTCATTTACATACCTAGGAAATTTGCAGTTAATTCCAATTTGAATAACATCTTTATAACTAAATTTATTATGAAGCTCAACATGACAATTTAGTATAGTTAATCTCCATTTCATTTTACTTTTGCACAACTTTTCCAATGAAGTGATCCTCTGAGATTAGGACTAGTTGAAATCGTAGGGCAAATATATAAATTACTTAGAAAGAAGACTTAAGATGCTTTAACTTATGCATTGATTTTGAACACAGAAATGAGAGGAAAGCTTGGATAATTTTATAATGAAACGCTAAGCATGTTTTCCCCTCAAGAGGAAAAAGTTTCAAACTGAATATTACTCAAAGATTAACCATTTAACTGTATAGCATGGGACATTTTGGGCATGGCAAATTCTAACAGAGGAGACTGCTAGAAGTTCTCAGCCACACAGAAATTTGACTGCTTAATTTTGAAAGCTGCAGAGCTGTAAATTTTTTTATCTTGTTTTTACATGTAACTCAGAAACTACTCTGAAAAACTCTCTTAATACTCTTTACGGCCAGCCACAGTGGCTCACGCCTGTAATCCAAGCAGTTTGGGAGGCCGAGGTGGGTGGATCACCTGAGGTCTGGAGTTCGAGACCAACCTGGCCAACAAGGTGAAACCCCACCTCTATTAAAAATACAAAAATTAGCTGGGCGTGGTGGCACACGCCTGTAATCACAGCTACTCGGGAGGTTGAGTCAGGAGAATTGCTTGAACCCGGAAGATGGAGGTCACAGTGAGCCAGTATCGCACCATTGCACTCCAGCCTGGGCAAAAAGAGCGAAACTCCATCTCAAAAAAAAAAAAAAAAAAAAAAAAAAAAAAAAAAAAAAAAACAGAAAACAAATAGTTTTTACTTTATTTATCCCAAAATATGTCAAAAATGACATAATGGTACACTTGCTTCTTTCTGTAGTTAAAACCATTTTGTAAATAAACTTGGAAGTATACAGTGTAGAATCCAAGGGCAGAAAATAAAGGCTAAACATAGAACTAAGAACCTGTCCAACATCAAGGCAGCGCCTTTTTATCAATTTCTCTCACTCCAGGGCAACATTTGTTTTCTTATTCTTGTACTCTTTGTATCTCCATTGCTTGCCTGTGGGTCAATAATATTATTCTTTATAACATTATGGAGGCCATATGGCTTTGCTCTTTCAGTATGCATCATTATTATATTCTTCATCTCAATTAGAATTCTTAAGTGAAAGAGGCTTATTGATTTCCAACCAATAAATGGATAACTTCCACCTAAATCAAGCGTTCATTCATTGTCCAATCCACTGGACCAGATGGGCTTGCATCATACATGGAAGCAAGAGTCCTAACGTGCTGAAAGGGTTGGCTCTCACAGATGTTCTTGAGTGGGCAGGTTTCCTTACAAAACATAGTATAGCAAGATTGTGGCATTCAGACAGCTGTTCAATCTTTAAAGGAACTGTGGAAGTAAACCAGGGTGCCATGGATTATCAAATATTGTGGATTGGTCGGGCGCGGCGGCTCACCCCGGTAATCCCAGCACTTTGGGAGGCCGAAGCGGGCGGATCACGAGGTCAGGAGATCCAGACCATCCTGGCTAACACAGTGAAACCCCGTCTATACTAAAAAAATAAAATAAAATAAATACAAAAAATACAAAAAATTAGCCGGGCGTGGCGGCGGGCGCCTGTAGTTCCAGCTACTAGGGAGGCTGAGGCTGAGGCAGGAGAATGGCGTGAACCCGGGAGGCGGAGCTTGCAGTGAGCTGAGATCGCGCCACTGCACTCAAGCCTGGGAGGCAGAACAAGACCCCATCTAAAAAAAAAAAAAAAAAAAAAAAAAAAATATATATATATATATATATATATATATATATATAGTGATCAGGTGAGCTCTAGGTTTCTCAATGGCACTTAAGGTAATTACCCTGCACTTTCATCTATTTTATAATATTGCCTTTATTTTTTTCCATGAAAGAATTAGGTTTGGAAAAACAAGAAAAACAAGCTTAAAATTATTTCTCTAGTGAATTGGTTGTGTTTATAAATCTTTAGCTTAGCTTGAGTCCCCCCCTTTGTGAAATGTATAAATCCTTTTGATACATTAACAAACACTTGGAAAATGACTTATTAAGTTGAATTCTCTAATATAAGTGTTATAAGTGAAGGCTTAATTATTCAGCATTACTGAATTCAATATACCTGCCTTTTCAGTTTGCCTAGGGTGACAAATACATTTCCCATTACAGCTTGCCAATGTAACACAGCCTTATTTCATTTTTATTGTAAATAAAATCATACTCTAATATGTTTTACCTGAATACAGCAAAGTGTATATTCAACTACTTCCCAATAGGGAAAATTTTTAAGAAGCTATTTCTTTTAGCCCACAGCTTTATTTTCCTTTTATATAACAGAAAAATACGTTGTGTGAAATAAAACCTTCTTACAGGTAATGAGACCCCATTGAATTTTAATGTAAGACAATTGAAGACCCATTTTTAAATAAGCCATTGGGAAGAATTAATATAATTAAGAACTGAAAAAACTAAAGATATAAAAACAACCTAGGAATATTTCTATTTCTTCCTCATTTTCTTGAGATTTAAAAGATGTGGAAACATTTTGACAGCTATAGAAAATGACCTAGGGACAAATATACTCTCTATTCCTGACAAAATGATATGCTTATTGTATTTCTCATAAAACTCAGCATAAAACTATATAACTAATAGTTACCTAAAAGGAGTTCCTAAAATAAATATATACGTTATTAATACGTGACATGACTGAGTTACTTGTGAAAAACTACAAATTATTCAATATATTTTAACATAGGATTTAGTGAGTATCAATATGGTATCCATTTCTTGATTCTGTTCTTCATGGTGCACTTGAATATGTATGTTAATACTTTTGAATAAGTGCATTATGCTATGAAATGTTTTAATGAGAAAAATGAATCTATGTAAGGCAGCTTCATTTATATTTTGTTCCTGTCATGTTACATTGCTGAAATTTTGTATTATACTAGACATGACTAATTTTTAAATATGTAATTGTATATAAAGTTCTCAATGTTAATGTCTGGAGGACACAGAATAAAAATAGAAGAAAAGTTAAAAAGTTAAATGTAAACTATATTTTGCATATGAATAAGAATATTATAAATACCATATTTATATACTATGTTTGTATATCTTTACACTATGCCAGAAGGTATATGTGGCAGATGTAGAATAATATCTCTGCATAAACATAAAATCAAGATACATAATACTTTAAAATGTTTTCCATTGAAGTGTAATTGACAGAAACTGAACATATCCAGTGTATTTTTAAAGTTTTGGCATATTGGTACAGAAGAAAACACCATGGCAATCAAGATCATGAACATATTCACTTCCCCAAAGTTACTCTGTGTCTTTAGTAATGGCTTCTTCCCCTCTTCCCTACTCAATCTCCATGCAACTACTAATCTATTTCTGATACTACAGAATGGTTTACACTGGTAGAATTTTATGTAAATGGACTCACACAAAATCTATTCTTTTTTGTCTGTCTTTTGCACTCAACATAACTACTCTGACTTTTGCCTGTGCTGATACTGGTAACAACACTTCTTTCTTTTTTTAATTAATAGATTTTATTTTTAGAACAATTTTAGGTTTATAGTAAAAACTAACAAAGCAGAGAGAATTTCCATACACTTTCTTCTACCCTCCATATTCTTTATGATTAATATCTTGCATTAGTGTGGTACATTTGTTATAACTGATGCATCAACATTGACATATTATTATAAATGAAAGTCCATACATTAGTTTTATATTAGGGTTCACTCTTGTCATTATACATTTCATGCGTCTGGACAAATGTCAGGTATCCACTACTACAATATTATAAGAATAATTTTACTTTCTTAAACATTTCTGTGCCTGAGTTATTCATCCCTTCCCTTGGAGACTCCTGGAAATTCTGATCTTTTTACAGTTTTTCCCTTTTTTAAGAATGTTATATCATTGGAATTATGCAGTATACAGCCTCTTCAGATTAGTTTCTTACACTAAGTTATATGCATTCTAGGCTCTTACATGTTTTGTATGGCTTGATAGCTTATTTTTTATCACTGAATATCCCATTTTATAGATATGCCAGTTTATTGAACCATTACTCACCTGTTGCGGGCAACTGGTAGCTACCAAATTTTGTTATGAGAGAAGTTTTAGTAGTATGAAGTAAGAGGGAATAAATACGGGGGATTTTCTAGTCTTCTCTATTACATATAAATTGCAAGATTTGGCTACTTGACACATGACTCCGAAGGAGTCATGTGACATTTTTGTGTAGAAATAGTTTTGACTCATTTGGATAGGAGTGAAGTTACTGGTCCATGTGGTAAGACTACATTTAACTTTGTAAGAAACTGCAAAGCTGTCTTCTAACGTGGCTGTGCCATTTTGCATTCGCATAAGCAATAAATGAGAGTTTCCCTTGCTCTTTATCTTCAACACAATTTAGTGTTGTCAGTGTTTTGGATTTTAGCCATTTTAGTAGGCATGCGGTGGTATCTCGTTCGAATGAGCAATTCTTTAATAATATATGATGTTGAGCATATTTCATTTGCTTATTTGCCATCAATATATTTTCCTCGGTCAAATGTCTGTTCACATCTCCTGCCCATTTTTTAACTGGATTAGTCATCTTTATTTTTTTCTTTTTGAGTTTTAAGAGTTCTGTGGGACGGGCGCGGTGGCTCAAGCCTGTAATCCCAGCACTTTGGGAGGCCGAGACGGGCGGATCACGAGGTCAGGAGATCGAGACCATCCTGGCTAACACGGTGAAACCCCGCCTCTACTAAAAAATACAAAAAAAAAAACTAGCCGGGCGAGGTGGCGGGCGCCTGTAGTCCCAGCTACTCGGGAGGCTGAGAAAGGAGAATGGCGTAAACCCGGGAGGCGGAGCTTGCAGTGAGCTGAGATCCCGCCACTGCACTCCAGCCTGGGTGACAGAGTGAGACTCCGTCTCAAAAAAAAAAAAAAAAAAAAAAAAAAAAAAAAAAAAAAAAAAAAAAAGAGTTCTGTGGAGTGCTCATACCAGTTCTTTACTGGATACATGTTTTGTAAATATTGTCTCCCAGTCTTGGCTTGTTTTTTTAAATATTAACTATGTCTTTCTTACAGCAAAAGTTTTAATTTTTATGAAATTCAGCCTATAACATTCTTCTATAGCCTCACAGTTTTATATTTAAATCTATTATCCATTCTTGTATATTGTGTAAACACAGTGTCTAGATTCTTTTTTTGGATGTGGATGTTCAATTGTTCCATCACTGTTTGTTGAAAGTCTGGTTTTGTGCGTGTGTGTGTGTGTGTGTGTGTGTGTGTGAAGTTGTATCTCGTGTTATGAGTACACCGTGTTTGGTTTATTTATTCACCCACTGATAAACTTGGGGTTGTCTACCGTTTAGTGTTATTATAAATAAGTTTGCCGTGGACACTTGTAAACACATTCTTAGATGTATATGTGCCATAATGTTTTCTGCTTAAAGAGCAAGTGGAATAAGTAGGTAAAATGGTGGGTGTCTATTTAACTTTGTAAGAAACAGTGCATTTTTTTTCCCAGAATGGCTGTATCATTTTACTTTCCTACCATCAGTATTTGCGAGTTACAGTTGTTCTAAATCATCACCAGCACACAAGATGAGTATTTTTAATTGTACTTACTCTAGTAGGTGTGGAATGGCATCTCATTTAATTTGTATTTCTCCAATGGCTAAAGATATTGAACATCTTTTGATGTGATTACCTGCGGTCTCTGAATTTCCTCTGGCAAAGTATGTGTTCAAATATATTCTTTTCCTTATTTTTTATTATTGGTCTGCAATTTTCCTTATAATTGAGTTTACATATTCTAGATACACATTCTTTATCAGATATAATTGGTAAATGTATATTCCTAGTTTGAGGCATATAGGGTAGAAATATAGAATTTTTTGTTTTTATGAAGTCATATTTATTGTTGTTATAATTGTTTTTTCTGTTTGTTCTCTAGGTTGTTCTTTTGGGCCACATCTAAGCAATCTTTGTCTAGCCAAAAGCCACAAATAATTTCTCATTTTTTGGCTTCTGGAAGATGTGCAGTTAAATTTTATATTTAGGACTGTTATCGAATTTGATTAAATTGCTCTCTACAATATGATATTTGAATTGATGAAAAATTAGTAAATATTGATATTGTTTAAAGTAGCCAAATCTTGCAATTTATATATGTAATAGAGAAGACTAGAAAATTCCCCATATTTATTTCCTCTTACTTCATACTATTAAAATTTGTATTTAGACATTTGGTTTCTCAGATAAACATTACATTCCCCAGTATATGGTTCTATCTGGCTTGGTGACAACATGATGAACATTTAAGATGTGAGCAGAACTAATACATACACATTCTTTTTAATGTCTTTAACTGAATGGGATATTGGCCCATTTTTTCCTCCAGTTTATTGATACACTGAATATTGACATGTTATTTTCCAATATTGAGACAATCAATGACACGACTTTAAGAGTAATGATGTAAAAATTATAGATGTTGTCTGAGTTTATCAACAATCCCCTGGATTAGAGCCCCCTACCAGTCCTAGGTCATCTAATATACAGACACTGTGTTCAGTAGAAATATATATATATATTTTTATTATACTTTTAAGTTCTAGGGTACATGTGCACAACATGCAGATTTGTTACGTAGGTATACATTTGCCGACTTGGTTTGCTGCACCCATTAACTCGTCATTTACATTAGGTATTTCTCCTAATGCTATCCTTCCCCTCTCCCCCAACCCCATGACAGGCCCTGGTGTGTGATGTTCCCCACCCTGTGTCCAAATGTTTTCATTGTTCAGTTCCCACCTATGGGAATACATTTTTAAATCGTCTTTTAAAGGTTTTATTACATTCTGATAGAACATTCTCAGAAAGAATAAATAATTTAATACAAGAAGTGGGCCCCTTCATGTAACAAAACAAACCACCACTACAGCAACAACGAAAAACACTAATGAATGTGGTTTTAGCTTTGCAACAGCATGACAGACTAGCAAGTTAATGACATTTGTTATGCCACAGAAAATATTTGTTGAATTGTCACTCTAATGACTTTATAAAAATCAACTCAATATCAACACTAGAAAAGATGATGAAAAAATACTTCAGTACATTCACGTGTTGGCTTGTTAACATTTTTAAGAGTCCATAAGAGAAAAATGCATCCAATGTTGACAAAAATATTTTTCGAGTATCTCGTAGGTATGTACAACTAACTACTATGTGAACAAAAGTCACTTTATAATTATATAATTTCTGACACTTAAAAAAGTTTATTGTGCAAAAGAAGATATATATTCTAATACTAAATCTGCATATAAAATAATTGACATTTAAATAATTTAAGATGTTCTTTTATATATTTATATTAAAAAAAAACATTGCAGAGAATAAAAAAGGCATTATGCAGGCTACTTATGGTTTTTGATGTTTGGATCTACAATACATGTGTCAAAGATTGTGGAAATAAATCAAACAATATATTCAATTGGACTTAACTGCATTATTAAATGCTAAGTGTTGTATACCATCTGTTTGCACATAACACTTTTAAATTTAGGTAAAATTATTATCATACAGTTATATGAATTTATTTTATTCCATGTTATTATTTATGTATTGTTCGGAACATTTGCTTAAAAATCATACTTGGACATAGTAAGTATCAGATACTTTACATCCTTTGAATCAGTTATTTTATAACAGTATATACTGAACATCATTACTCCTTTTGAAACATAAATAATGCAATACAAATTGGACAAACCTTCAGGGAAGATCTGGGATCAAAAAGGAGGTGTTGAAACATCACATGTACTCCATAATTCTATACAAATATTTTGTACCCATAATATTTAAAATACAAAAAATTAAAAGGTACATTTTCCTCAAAGTGCATGCTTCTTTTGCTATGCAAAACTGCAGGATGTGGAAAGAAGTGTATTAAAACACTGAATCATTTTATGTGGAGGATAAAAGGGATGGTACCAAATGTACCGCTTCATGTAGTGCACTGATACATTCAATACGAACGATGTATTAACTTCAAGATAACATGAGAAAGTTAAATTATCTAACTTATTTCAAACTAAGGGAGAGTATGTTCTCATTATTAGAAGCCAGAATTCTGCTTATCCATTTCTATTATTAGAAAAAACATAATTTGTATTCTCTTTTTTTTTTTTTGAGACGGAGTCTCGCTGTCTCCCCCAGGCTGGAGTGCAGTGGCGTGATCTCGGCTCACTGCAAGCTCCGCCTCCCGGGTTCACGCCATTCTCCCGCCTCAGCCTCCCAAGTAGCTGAGACTACAGGCGCCCGCCACCACGCCCGGCTAGTTTTTTGTATTTTTAGTAGAGACGGGGTTTCACCATGTTAGCCAGGAGAGTCTCGATCTCCTGACCTCGTGATCCACCCGCCTCGGCCTCCCAAAGTGCTGGGATTACAGGCTTGAGCCACCGCGCCCGGCCATAATTTGTATTCTTGTCTTAAAAATAGACACCTTGATATAATTCTCTATAAATGTAGCGTGATAGTCTGTTTACAGAGTTTATATCATTCCAAGACTGCATTTCTAACATGAGAAAATATTAAAGGATATAAACTCACTCTTCTCTACAAAATTCCGTATTTTTTATGCAATGGCTTTAAAATGTATGGAAGGGGAGTATGGAAACAATCCATACCTGGAAAGCATTCTATCCATGCCTTTGAAAAGGTTATCTAGTACTAGGTTCTCATCAGTGCCTGGCTATGTAATGTGTATAGCTTAAGATTTTTAAGAAAGAAGGATAAAGTGCTCAATATAAATTATTTCAAGCACTTTTATTCGAATATTGAGTCATATATTTGCTTTCTGTAAGTCCTCTTATCTATAAAATAATTGTTGAGAAAGGCAAATAGAATATGTGGAGGAATTAAAAATTCAATTGTAGGGTGGCAAATGAAAACCAAATTTTTCATTCACCACATTAAATGTAAATGGGTATTACACTCAATTTAAGCAGCAAAGTTGCTTCTTTTTTTTTTGAGACTGAGTCACACTGTCTCCTGGGCTGGAGTGCAATGGCACGATCTCGCTTCACTGCAACCCCCGCCTGCCAGGTTCAAGTGATTCTCCTGCCTCAGCCTCCTGTGTAGCTTCTTAAGATGTGAAGATTTTTAAATTAAGATGATTCTTGGGATGAACCAGCTTGTGTTGGTTAAAGATTTTTATTTACATATTTTTTATAATTTTTTAACTTATTTTCAGATCAGTGGCACACATGTAGGTTATATAAGTAAACTAGTGTCACAGGGTTTTGTCGTGCAGATTATTTCACCATTCAGTACCCATTAATTAAGCCTAGTATCCATTCATTGCTTTTCCTGATCTTCTGCTTCCTCCCGCCCTCTACCCTGCCAGAGGCCCCAGGATCTGTTTCCCTCTATGTGTTCATGTGTTCTCATAATTTAGCTCCCACTTGTAAATGAGAATATGAAGTATTTGGTTTTCTGTTCCTGCATTAGTGTGCTAAGGATGAAGGCCTCCATCCAGCTCCATCTATGTTCCTGCAAAGGACTTGATCTCACTCTTTTTTATGGCTGCCTACTATTCCATGGTATATATGAACCACAAAATAAAGAGGTTTCTTAACTTTTAAATTAAGATTTTTAAATTAAGATGAATCTTGATTTTTAAATTAGGATGGTTTTAAGATAGTTTTATAGATGGATTAGACAGATAAATAATGTATTTAGATAGGTAGAGATATCTAGTGATAGCTATCTCTCTCTAGATATAGTTGGTTTTCTATATAGACCTATCTATATATGTATATATCTATATACGTCTACACATATCTCTATATACATATAGATATATTTATATCTATATCTGTATTTCTACATGTATATAGGTATGTATATATCTACATGTATATATGTACACACATAGATATCTGTATATATGCATATACATGCATATCTATCTTTATCTGTCTACATGTATATAGATATTATATACACAAATAGATACATATATCAGTATGTAGATATATATGTAGATGTACATAGAGATATCTGCATATATACATTT
This sequence comes from Macaca thibetana thibetana, assembly GCF_024542745.1. Lineage (NCBI taxonomy): Eukaryota > Metazoa > Chordata > Mammalia > Primates > Cercopithecidae > Macaca > Macaca thibetana. The sequence continues at coordinate 46,556,173 of NC_065586.1, forward strand.
GTATATAGATATAGATATAAATATATATATCTATATATGTATATAGATATGTATAGCTATACCTGTAGAAGATATCTACTATCTTCTATCTGTATATCTTCTACTATCTATAGAACCATCTTAATTTAAAAATCTTTCATATATGTATATAAAAGGTAATCAAACACAAGCCAAGTGAAAATTTGTTTAGCTATGTTAATATAAGACAAAAGAGATTTTAAGGCAGAAATTATTACCTGAAAGGAAGATGTATCCATTATTCATATAAAAGAATCAATTATTGAGGAAGTTGTCAAACTTGTGTATGTATTTTCACTCACACACAGTTAACACACATTTACAATTTTTATAGCACTAAAAGGAGCAATAGCCACATCTTCAATCATAAAGACTTTAATATGCCTTTTTCGATAACTGATAGCAAAAAGGATACAAAATATCAATAACACAGAAATTTAAAGCAGTAGGATTAAATATTTTGACATAAAAACTGCACCCAAAAATAGCAAAACATACAATTTATTATAATATATTTGGAACATGCTTCAAAATTTACCATAGCTATCTACAGATATCTCTGTCTATCTAGGTAGACAGATGATAGATAGGTAGATAGATGATAGACAGATAATAGATAGATAGATAGATAGATAGATAGATAGATAGATAGATAGATAAAGATAGGCAGATATAGGCTGAGGTTAGGCCCAAAACAAGAATCAATAAATACCAAAAATTTGAAATTCTTGATAGTGTTTTTCATACAACAATGTTATTAAGCTGGAAATCTGTAGCAAGACTTTGGAAGTGAACAAATGTTTGGAAATTAAACATCATATTTCTAAGTTATTCATGGATCAAAAAAGTAATTGCAGTGAACATTAAAATATATTTTGAATTTAATAAAAATGAAAGTAAAAATACTGCTTGTTAAAAGTTGGGAGGCTTAGGCAAATCTCAGCTTGGAGATAAATGTATATGGTTACATAAATATGTTTAAAAATTAAAGCTTGAAAATTAATAATCTAATCATCAATCTCAAAAATTTAAAATGTGATGTCTAATTAAATCCAAAGAATTAGAAAAAGAGAAGATACATAAGAAGCAGGAGAAAAGGAAATAATCATAAAATAAATGAAATCAGCAAAAGCCAAAGTTACTTTGAAAAGATTGATAAAAATATACCATGACTATGCATGAAATTAAAAAAAAGAGTATCTACAAATTCTAAATATCATGAATAACAAGGAAATCATTATAGATTCTATAGTCATGAGAGAGAAAGAGAATGTAATAAGTAACTTTATCAAAAATTTTGAAATAATTTGATGAAATAGATACATTTCTAGAAAATCGTTAGTAGTGACACAAGAATAAATAGCAAATCTAAGTAGCTCTAAAAATGAAACTATAATTAAGGCTTTCCAAATGTAGTGAGTCTAAATCAAATAAAATATTAAAAATCTGAACTGTTTCTAGGAAGAAACATTGAATTCCTAATATAAAATATATCATATGCAATCCCTTTACTGAAAATTGTGAAATTTTATTGAGAGAAATTAAAGACATTCAACAGAAATAAAGATGTACCATGTTCCTATGTAATTCCTGGTATTAGAAGAAAGATTCAGTATTTTAAATAAATCTATATTTGTAATACACTGAAAATCACAATACTGTGATTAGTAATAGCATATGTCTGCATTATATTTGGTGGCAACTGAAAAACTGACTATCAAATGCAAATTAAAATGCCGTGTATAGATAACTTTGAAGAAAAAATATAATGTGAAGACTTCCACTATTTAAGTTTTTATGAATGTATATCAATTATGACATTATGGAAAAGGTACAAGTATAGATATTTCAATGAAACAGAATAGAGAGCTCATAAAGAGAACCACACAATATATTTAGCTGATTTGTGAAAAAATAGTGCTTCAGTACAGTGAGGAAAAGATTCATTTCAATAAATTGTACTGTCTTTCATACATCCATACAGAGAAAAATGATTATTAACATCCAACCTCACAACAGACACAAAAAAATATTTCATATAGAAGCCAATGTGTAACATGAAACAGTACAGCTTTTAAAAAGTAATATAGAGGACACTTCCATGACCTTAAGATTTAAAAAAAAAAGACTCAAAAACTAACCACTGAAGGCTAATAAATAAGATAAAGATAAATAGGTTAATAAATAGTAATAAAGTAACATAAAAAATAAGGATTTGTAATCATAAAATAACTCACTAAGAGTGAAAAGGCAAGCAACGGAATGGGAAATGAAATTTGCTAACATAAATACAGTAAGAACTCTTGATCAAAAGATACTTTTTAAACTCTACAAATGAATTTTTTGGAAAAATAAAATATGGCCAGGTACGGTGGCTCACGCCATTAATCCCAGCACTTTGGAAGGCCAAAGTGGGAGGACCACCTGAGTCCGAGAATTTGAGACTTGTCCGGGCAACACAGTGAGAGACCTCTGCCTCTACCAAAAAAATTTAAACATTTAGCCAGGCATGGTGGCTCTGGCCTGTAGTCCCAGCTACTCCTGAGTAGCCAGGCTATTTTAAGTCTGAGAGGTCAAGGATGCAGTGAGCTCTGATCAACCACTGCACTCCAGCCTGGGTGACACAGTCAGAACCATCTCCAGAAAAAATTGATGTAGAAGAACTTCTAAGAAGTGTGAGTGGACACAGAGGCCAAAGATGCTGCTCTAGGCTGCTCCGTAAATTCCAGGACTTCTGAGAAGCACCCTCTGGACAGTGTCTTCACTGCCCTCCAGGACTCGGCCGGTCAGCAGTGGCCCGCCAGACTCCATCCCCAGCGTGGAGAGGAGGCAGCTGATCCCAGAGGCGCTGCTAGCAGGCATGTGGAACCCGAGAATAGCTCGCCCTGCCAAGGCAATGGAGAGCAGGCCAGCAAGGCAGGAGCTCGGGCTCTGTGTGGCCAGGCAAGGAGGAGCGCTACAACCATGCCACCACCCCTTACTACAAGAAGCCTCTGCATGGCATCTCACACAGGTCATGGAGAAGAAGCCTCCCTCAGGGGACCTGCTAAACACTTATGAGCTCTTCCAGAAGGCAAATGCCAGCAACGGCCCCTTGCTGCTTAGGCTCTTGAATGAGCCACAGAAGTGGGATGGTGGCAGCACTGGGGCGGCCACCAACAGTCACCCTAACATCTACTTCCTGATCCAGAAGATGTTCTACATGCTCAACACCCTCACGTCCAACAGGTCCCAGCTGCACAGCAAAGTGGACCTGCTCTCCCTGAAGGTGAACCCCACTGAGATGGTGGCCAAATTCCAGCCGACCCCCACCACTCCAGAGCAGCTCACAGGCCACGGAGCTCAAGCAGATCATGGACCAGAGCCTGTCAGGCGGGGTCCTGGCCTGCAGCCCGCTGGTGCAGCTCTTCCCCAGGCTCTTCAGCCACAGTCAACTTCTCCTGAGGCTGCAGTGTCTGCAGCTTTGAGGCCAAGTGTAAGCTGGAGTCATTGCACCTGCAGCTCATCCACAACTACATGGAGGACTACTACCCCTCGGTGAAGGACATGGCTGTGTGACAGGCCGAGTGCCTGCCCCAGCTGAATAACTTCTTCAGCCGCTTCCGGGCCCAGCGGGAGATGGAGAAAAGCCAGCCCGGTGGACAGCCTGCCAGCTTCTTTGAGGCTGAGCAGTGGACCCCAGCCACTTCCTGGACCACAGAGATGAGGAGGACGGCCTGTCTCTGGACCGGAGCAGCAGCATCGCCTCAGACCATGTGGTGGACATGTAGGACCTCACTGAGTTCCTGGATGAAGCCTCTTCACCCGGCGAGTTTGCTGTCTTCCTCCTTCACTGGCTCTTCTCTGAGCTCTTCGACCATCACAAGCTGGGCGAGCAGGACAGCTGCTACGGGGACAGCGGTAAGCAGGAGCTGGACCCGCAGAGGCTGCAGATCATCTGCAACAACACAGAGGTCTACTTCCCCCACATGCAGGAGGAGGAGGCCTGGCTGCAATAGTGCACCCAGCACATCAACGACAAGCTCCAGGGCCTGAGGCTGGATGCAGGCAGCGAAGGCAAGCCCCCCACGTGTCGACTGCTATGACTCCTCCAGCCTGCCCAATGACATCTCAGTAATCAGGGTGGAGGATAGCTTCCAGGGCCAGCGGTGCCGATCCAAGAAGATATGGCTGGTACCTATCGACTTGGACAAATTGGAGATCCTCCAGCCCAACTTGGAGGTGCCCGGCACCGACTGCCTGCTCAGCAAGGAGCATCTTCGCAGTATCTACCAGAGCAGCCTGTCCATTGGCAACTTCGCCTCTCACCTGCTGGTGTCCCTGTTCCCCAAGCTCTTCACCCATGAGAACCTGCACAAGCAGTACAGCTGCTGCGGCTCCCTGGGCAAGAGCAGCTGAACCCGTCCTGCATAAAGCTCATATGCCACTACGTGCACCTGCTCTACCTCTGCACCAAAAATGACCACGTCTGGACCCTGGAGTTCATGGACAACCCGTGCCAGGACACGAGCAGAGGTCCTCCTACCAGCAGCAGTGCAAGGCAAGGTCCACGTGCTGGCCCCGAGTGCAGAGACATGAGGAGCTATGCAATCAACCCCGAGAGGTTCGGGGAAGAGTTTGAGGGTCCCCTGCTGCCCCCAAGAGGAGCAGCAAGGACTTTTTCAAGACTCCCTTGGATGAGGTGGTGGTCCCTTGCCCAGCTTCCGGTACCCTCTCCCTACCTCCCTACCTGCTGTCCGACAAGGAGCTGCGTGAGATCATGCAGCACAGCCACTCCCTGGGCAACTTTGCCGCAGGGCTCCTCCACCACAGAGAACCTCCGGCTGCAGTACAACCATTTCCGGGCTTGCAACAAGAAGCAGCTGGACCCTATGCAGCTGCCGCTCATCTGCCACAACGGGGAAGCTGTCTGCCCCGTGGAGGAGATGTGGCACTGCAAATGTATCCCCAGCATCGACGAGCGGTGCCGCTGCCCTAACAGGAAAAAATGCCACATCCTCAAGAAAGTGGAGAAGTGAAGGCCCGTGGCCTGCCCAGAGACTCGGGGTCACCAGAGACTGAGCAATGCTCGGGAGCATGCCTATGGCATCCACAGACAGGCACGTTATGTCCGTGGGGTGTGGCTGACTGCACTTACACACGCGAACACCCAACCACAAGAAAGAAGCCTTGAGTTTGGTCTCTTGTCCTTACGACTTCTGTCCTGTGTTCCTGGCAGCGCAGCCTGAGTGTGGGGAGCACAGGCTGTGAGAGCCGGGACTAGTGTGTAGGGGTCCTCTCTCCCTGGTCGTGTCCTCCCCAGCCCCTCACAACTTCAAATGCAAACTCAGCAGCTCTCTTGCTCCTCTTCCCGTATTTTACAGCTTCAATTTTTATCCATTTTTTTTTTTAATGAAAAAGAAAACCTTAAAAAAAATCACTGGGCTCTTTGGGGGCCATTTTACTTAGAAAAAAATCTTTTTAAAAGCGCCGTCTTCAGGCCAAGTGTGGTGGCTCATGCCTGGAATCCCAGCACTTTGGGAGACCAAGGCAGGTGGGTTACCTGAGGGCAGGAGTTCAGGACCAACCTGGCTAACATGGTGAAACCTCATTTCTACTTAAAAAAAAAAAAAAAAAAAAAAAAAAGCAAAAATTAGCCAGCTGTGGTGGCAGGTGCCTGTAATCCCACCTACTCGGGAGGCTGACAGGAGAATCACTTGAACTCGGAAGGCAGAGGTTGCAGTGAGCCGACGTAGCGCCACTGCACTCCAGCCTGGGCAACAAGAGCAAAACTCCATCTCAAAATAACAAATAAATAAATAAATAAAAGTGCCATGTTCGTGTACAATGGCTAATCATAGCTTCAGGTGGCATGGATACTGATTTTCACCAATCTTGTCTTTTACATCTGATTCTGGAAGAGTCAAGAGGCCTCTTGGATGGCAGTAGAGGGGATGGAATAGTGTGAAGTCCTTTGCGGCCATGTGTAAGATTTCCCTTCTGCTCCGGTCCCTCGGAAGGCTTCCATCCAGCTTGGCCGGTCCGTCAGGCATGTGGGTAAAATGTGGTGCTCACTCTATAGAGGAGAACACTCGATAATAATGATATGAATGTAGAAAGCCATGGAAACATGTCTGCAGTGTCTTCATTTGAGCTGTGTCCTACCACTGTCCCCATTCCCTCTCCACACATGGCTGCTTGTTGGAGATTCTGGGTTCTGGGAGCTGTGTAGTGACTTCCGCAAACCCCAGTGTTAGCTCCTCCAGGCAGCACCACATCCTCGTTCCCCAGCGTGGGGCCATGTCTGGGCGCCTCTTAGGGATACCAGGCATTGGAAGGACACAGGTCATCTCGGATAGGGCACCCATGTCCCTTCCCAGAGTCCACTCAGAACTTTCCCCTTGGACCCCCTAGAAAGTTCTGCTGTCCTACACCTGGTCACCCCTTGGCTTTGGGAGACACAAGTCTTCTCTCCCCACTAACTGGAAATGTCAGACTCTTGCAGGCCAGCTGCACGCTTTCCAGGAGCAGCAACCAGGAAATTCCCCAACAGGTAAAATCTTTAAAAATGACACTTTTACCTACCTACCTTTGGGTCCAAATGCCTAAGAGGGAAAGGAAGCAGTCTAACCAGAGTCCAGGAAAATTAACTGAATCACAAGGGGTAGACATAAAACCCCTGTGGGAATATTACAGGTTCAATAACCTAATGGCTTAGTATTTTGCTACTTTAAAATGCAGAGATAACAGAAACAATCTGAATATTCCTCATACAGCTGGTAAGGACTTCAGTTCCAGTGGCCATATAATTTTGCCTGTACCCAGGGGCATTTTTAAAAATATAACATCAGATTTTAAGCAACGTAAAGTTGCTAATCTAACTTATAAATTTGTTCTTGTGTCATTTACAGATTATTTTTCTTGAAACCGCAAACCTGAATTACTGAAATCTAGAAAGGCACAGGGACTTACTCTGTCACACACAGCTACTCATGCACATACACACTGTTACTAAAAGCTGAAGTGAGATGAACGGGGCCTACATGAAAAACAAGTTCAACTTCTTTGTGCCTGGAAAGAAGGGACTGGAGCAGCCAGGAGACTCACTTTCCCTCATCGCTTGGGCCCTTCTCTATGCTTAGTCTCTCCAGCACATGCACACAGCAGGCACACACAGGCGCCCAACAAAGACAGCTGTGGCCTTCTCTCCACCTTCCCTGCTGGTTGTTGGCGGTGAGGGGTCCCATGAAATTTGTTCTGGTTTCTAGAATGTAAAAGAGAAGACTCCAAGCCATGAATTGCCCTGCTTTCTAGAGGATGAAATGTTGACCCTGCAACTTTAGAAGCACAATCATTTATTAGTAACTTTTTTGAAATTCCCATCTACCCATGTCAGAGAAGTTCAACAAGTTCTCAGAATTAAGTATGTCTGTCTGTAACTTAGAGCATGCTCAGTTTTTGGAAACCACATTTCAATGATTTTCTTAACATCCTTCACGTGTAGGGCTTTTCCCCCCCAAATCTTACAGCCCCTTTCTGTGAAGAGAAATTGACACATCCTGGGAACTATTCCTGTCCCTCTGGACTGTCGTCAGGAAACGCTTGCAGGTCCTGTGCCCTGTCTATATAATGTCCTCACTTCTCCATCTATATGGGTAGCTCCAGTGGGCATTTTTTAAATTTTAAACTTTTTGCACGAAGCAATAGAACTACAAAATACTGATTTTTCAAAGTTTAATGTGTTCCATGAAATCTGCTGGCAATCCCTTTCCTTCCCCCATCTAAATTCTTTGGTTTTTACTTGTTTGTGTCTTTGGATTTTTTTTTTGGTCTTGTATCCCAGACTAAAAAATTAACACAGACACGTTTTGATGTTGAGTGAACTAGTAAGTCACAGTAGGTGGTAAGTTCATTGGTTTCCCTGTTAGTAAGGTTTTAAAGAATGAAGATAGTCATGAATGTACAGTGTTCACACCCTGCTTCAGTTCACCTTGGCTGTGTCTACATGACAACAAATGTTTGACAGGGAATAAAGTCGTGTCTGGTGTCATTTGTACTAGTGCGCCCCTCCCTCTTCATTGTTGGCTGCAAACCTTCCTTTTCTTTTTTTTTTTTTTTTTTTTTTTTTTTTTTTTTTTTGAGACGGAGTCTCACGCTGTTGCCCAGGCTGGAGTGCAGTGGCGCGATCTCGGCTCACTGCAAGCTCCGCCTCCCGGGTTCCCGCCATTCTCCTGGCTCAGCCTCCCGAGTAGCTGGGACTACAGGCGCCCACCACCGCGCCCGGCTAATTTTTTGTATTTTTAGTAGAGACGGGGTTTCACTGTGGTCTCGATCCCTGACATCCCGCCTCGGCCTCCCAAAGTGCTGGGATTACAGGCTTGAGCCACCGCCCCCGCCCTTCCTTTTCTTTTATGTTTGTTGTTGGGGAGGGAGGACCACATCAGTAGCAATCATCAACCAACCAGTGGGATCTACTTAGTGGTGAGTGGACTGGCCGTTTAATTGGTAGTTGCTGGCCTGACCACGTGGGTTCCTGTAAAGATGGCCTCAGTTTCCAACATTCCCCCAAATGTTTGCTTCTTGCCCAATCAAAAGGGGATCTTGAGACTCCCAAGTGGAGGTCGTGAGCTTGCGCCCTGCCTGACTGTGCAGACAGACTGTATGGATATATGAAGTGGGGGTGGGGGCCAAGGGGCTATTACTGCTGTTTGGAAATATTTGCCTCTGTAGATCCAAGCTTAATGGTTTTGTGACATCCTAGTACTAGCAAATCCTGTACAAAGTGGGTATCAGAGTTAATACTGTGAGGAGACAAAGTAGTGAGAATAGTTTTGCTAAAAATAATGAAATATCACATATTGTCTGCATTTTACCATTGATTTGAGTGCATCCTTAGAAAACCTTAATGTAATTAAAAACCCAGGACATTTTTGGAAATCGTATGCTCTCTAGCAACTTTGTGTGAATTTTGATACAAACTGTTTATGAGTTACATAAAATGTTATAAAAATAGAAAAAAAAAAGGAAATTATCCTATATTCCCCTGGTAGAAGCACAGACCACACACTCACAGCTCTACAATGGACACACAGCCACCACATTTCCTGAATAAATTCACACTCTTCAGATTACACAAACTCAAACATGCAGATGCCTGCATAACACACTCACAATATACTCACAGATCCAAATACGCACATGGCCGTGTACTCCCAAATACAAACATACACAAGCCTCCATCTTGAAAACTCTAAATATTCTGTCCATATCCTCAGGTTATATACATATAGTTATAACACCCAAATACACCCAGCCATCTCTCTGCCTCCAAATTCTTCACACCAAAAATGTACACCTAAATTCTCATCTAGACACCGTGAGCATAGATAAAACTCCTCTACTCTGAATACACACAAATCCAACACACAAAGCATTAAAACATAGAACATTACCTTCCTTTTCAAATGTATGTACACACATTCACAATATCTCACAGTACCGTCAAAATACACAGAACCACCCCCAGCACACAAATACACACACACACACACACATACACACACACCATTCAAATAAGAACATATAACTATCCAGTACCCTGAGAATAAACCCAAAACCCACTATGCTTCTGTAATATACTAAAAACTCACCTATATTCCCCTAAAAACACATTTCCAACACCACTGAATACTTAACCTACCTACATAAATATATATCTTAGATATATAACAGATACACATGACACAGAATACAAATACCCAAAACAGATACAAATCCCCAAAATGTGTTAGTATAAAAACATCCCACACCAGCCAATGCCTCCCTTGTCACACAGCGGCCTTCACACACCTAAACACCCTCCCTCATCAACTCCCCATACTCCTTAGTGAAATATAAACACAGCAATGGAACATGTTCTGAACACAATAGGGCAGATGTATCACTATGAAGACAATTCATGGTCCTTCTCTGTGGTGTCTCTGAGAGATTATATATCCCTAGTCTATTTAACTCAAGTAAGGCCACATGACTTGTTATGGCAAATGAAATGTGAGCAGAAATGCCATGTATGACTCTGAGCAGAAGAAATCCCTAGTTCTGTCCCAAATGAGGCTGCTCCATCCATCTGGATCCAAGGCAGAGGACCTGTAACTGATCAAAGCCAACCAATGGAGGACACATAACATACATGAGAAACCTATGTTGTTGGAAGTCAGTGAGATGCAGAATTATTTGTTTGTTACATCAGATAATCTGGGATATTCTGATGGATGACCCACCAAAACATAGAGAAACACCACACTGCACGTGCACACATACACACACGTGCGCACGCACATGCACACACACACACATCCTCTCAAAACTCCCCAAATATGCTTCCTCAATATCTACAGTTAGAAATACACATCTACAACCTTCCATGATCCAAATAAATGCACAGACACACCAACTCCCAATCTCCAAATGCATATATTAGACACTCCAGCCTTCTCAGGCCAGCTGCATAAAACCTGCACAAGCTATGAATTCACACATCCCTCATCCCACCAGAATTCAACACATACTTCACATAACCTTACCCTCCTTCAAATACATGTACATGCTCCCTACACATACTCTGAATATCCACATAAACTACCCACAGTTTAGAACACATATAATCCAAATGAATCCTCACATTATACACAAAACTCCAACTCTACCACAAACATATGTGGTGGCTTTACCCCATAATATATACACAGCCACTCACACTCCCTAAATTCATACCTACAAAGTCCAACTTTGTATGCACAGACACACTACCCTAAACATACAGACCTCCACCTCCTACAGTCCTGAACACACAGACACACGCATTTGTTTTCCACCCTCAGACTACAAATGAAGAAATGGATTCAAGCTGAACAGAGGCAGACTGTGGTGGATGCGGACATCAGCCACCTAGATCCCTCCTTGATGAATGACTTGTTTCACCAATTGTTGGGAATGCTGTTGGAAGATAGACTCAGGCCCTCCCAGGGTTGCTTCAGCTATGGAGAACACCCATGCTGCGTTTCTCTCCTCTTTCTGGGGAAGCTTCATATCCAGTGGCTAATCGAAGCAGGTGTAAAGTGGCTGACTAAGGACAGTTCTATTGAGACATTTTAGTCCCACAGCAGCATATGGGGTCAGGTGAGACTGCTTGGGGTCCCGAGTCATAGTTTAACTTCTCCTTCAATGCAACTATGCTCCCTTCTTTCACTTATGTTAAAAGGCAAAACATTATACTCATAAACTCTCAGGGACTGAACTAAGGGTGCCCAACCTGGGACCACATTCTTTGATTCCTTCATTCAATGATTATTTTATTTTATATTAAATAAGAGCGAGACAGAGTCTCGCTCTGTCACCAGGCTAGAGTGCAATGGCGCAGTCTTGGCTCACTGCAACCTCCACCTCCCAGGTTCAAGTGATTCTCCAGCGTCAGCCTCCAGAGTAGCTGGGATTACAGGCACACTCCACCACACCCAGCTAATTTTCTTGTATTTTTAGTAGAGACAGGTCACCATGTTGGCCAGGATGGTCTCGATATCCCGATCTCATGATCTGCCTGCCTCAGCCTCCCAAAGTGCTGGGATTACAGGTGTGAGCCACCGCGCCCAGCCCATTCAATGATTACTTGTTAAGCATCAACAAATACAACCTATTAAGCATCAACAAATACAATCATGACTACTCTCTCAGGGAGACTACATCCCATGGAAGTAAACAGATAATAAATACATATACTATGAATATAAACACATACACACAGTTTCCTGGAGATGTACAGTCAGCAATTAGATTAAGCAACTCACTTGTCTCTGTAGAGACTTGCCTCTGTAGAGACAAGTGAGGGACTAAAAATACAGATTTGAGGAAAAATGCAAAGGAGAGAGTACATTCCCTCATATAAAATTGTTTCTACTGCTGAGGTTTCCTGCTCACGGGGTATCTGCAATTTTGGCATGAGGTACACGTTCATTTTCAGGTCTATCCATTATTTACTGTGGTAATATTGCAGATCGGCAGATTACTGCAGAATCCAGTGGACTGAAACCATAAGCATTCACATCAGGTCTCTGAGGGTCAGTGATTTGGCTTGGCTCTGCTGGGTGGTCCTTCTGCTCCAGTCTGTTCCCCAGTTCTTTATTGACTCCTTGCTGCAGACACTGTAGTGGGTGCCCCAGAGGATTCTAAGGTGAATAGGCCAGCTCCCTGTGTCTGAGGTTTCAGTCCTATAGGAGCAGACGTTTCCAGCATTAATTTTGCTGTGAGACAGAGCTTCAAGTTGGGGATTTAGGGGGAAGAGTAAGGAGCCCGTATTCCCCTGGGGCCATCCGAAGAGGAGGCTCTGAGTGTGGATGAGAGGGGGCCTATACTAGGGAAATGGGAAGTTATGTTCCGTATGGACTAGTAATCACATTAGCTAACAGTTATGCCATATGCACCTACAGTATAGCATTCACTGCTCCAAGCACTTTACATGTATGAATGCCAAGCTTTATAACCCTGTGGAGTTAGCACTATTATCTCCATTTTACAGATAAGTAAGTTGAGGCTCAGAGAGGTTAAAATACTTGCCCAAGGTCACAAAGGTCAGGTATACACTGGGGCTTCTGGGATTTGAGCCAGCAGTCTGGTTCCAGAGCCTGTACCCTTGACCTGACCATGGTTGCCCCTTGAGAAACTTCCCTGCCACTGGGGGAGTGCTGAGTGCAGAGAAGGCATTTCATACGGGAAGTGACATTTCAGTTACATCTTCTGGCAATGAGGGTCCCCAACAGTAAGGGGTCCTCATGGGGGAGGATCACCCAACCACAGCCCTTTCCAGTGTCCACTGTCAACACAGCAGCTATCTCCTTGCTGGGAGAACACCACATCTCCCACTGCCTGCTTCCCATGCTGGGCCTAGGCTTGTCCCTCCTGGGACACCTCCAGCTACATCTGCCTCCACCTCTCTTTAGGAACCTGGGGTGACTCCCAAGAGAAGGCCCTGGGCTCCTTAAATATCCCAATTCTAACCTGCAGACACCATGGATATACTTATTACTCAAAGGATGCTTGAATAAAGGTTTGATCTGCAAGAAGGACCTAGACCACTGAGCCCCAAGCTGACATTCCCCCAGTGTTCCCTACTTACAGCCCCAGGAAACGAGTCTGGGAAAGGAAGGAGAGGCTGGGGACTCTTGTGTTGTGGGTAGGGGGACTTCACATGCCATGACATGCCCCCTCCACCTCTCTGTGCAATCAGAGCCTGCCTCCCACTCCATTCCCGACCCCCAGCTCTCTCTGCTCTGTTCCTAGTGTTCGCCTGGCTGGCCCATTCTGCCTTCCCTGGTCTTGCCTGCTGAGTCTCCTTCCTTTGATCCCAGACTCCTGCAGTGGGCATCAGAACAGCCTCCTTTGAAGGGGCAGTTCCTCAGTGGCCTCACTGTTTACTTCTGAGTGTCCTCAGACTCACTACTGTGTCACTATAGAGCACCAGGGCCCAGTGAGGACTGAGATGGGAACAGATCCTTTTTCCTATAAGCTCCTGGGAAAACAGAACAGTCAGGGGCTTCTAAGGAGCTGCACAGAGGGGCCACTCAACACACAGTTGAGGAAATCTTCTGCTCATACAGAGAAGGGGGTGGGTGCAGGATATGTTTCATGACATACACTCTTCAAAAATATTGAGCCCAGAACAAATGGCTCAGGCTGACCTCAGCGAATCTAGCAATTTTCATTCATGCAACCTGCAAGGGAGATTTTCTGTGCTGATTCAAGACCAAGAGACACATGTACTTCTGCCCTGAAACTCAGGATCCATGACTTCCTATTTCAAAACAAAGAAATCCAAGATCTACCCGGTATACATTGCAGTGCATTTTTATTTAAGACATATATTATAAAAGCAGACAGAGCTCCATTCTGCCAACGAAACACAACACAACTAGTACAACATACCCTCATTATGTTCGGGTAGGACATGAGGGGGCAGCGAGAGCCACCAGGAATCCATTTGTACCACAGGAAAGAGGCTATTAAAACATTAAAGGAAGTGATGTTGGCACATCTTATTGGCAGGAGGATTCACCATGAGGAAGAAAAGGCCAGAAGGCAACTCCCGGTAAGGAGCAAGGCCCACAAATCCTTGGGTGAGTCTGAGGGAGGAGCTGGTGGCTGTGGGGTCAGCAGGTGGACACCTCCATCACGTGGCTCCCTCTGCTGGGCTTGTGGTCCCCTCTGCTGGGCTTGTGGCCCCATGTGCAATAAAGAAAATACGGAAGGTTGGGTCACCCATTCAGAAACATGAAGCTGGCCAGGCGTAGTGGCTCACGCCTGTAATCCCAGCACTTTGGGAGACCGAGGCGGGTGGATCACCTGAGGTCAGGAGTTTGAGACCAGCCTGGCCAACATGGCAAAACCCTGTCTTTACCAAAAATACAAAATTAGCTGGGCATGGTGGTGTATGCCTGTAATCCCAGCTACTCTGGAGGCTGAGGCAGGAGAATTGCTTAGAACCCAGGAGGTCGCAGTGAGCCGAGATCATGCCACTGCACTCCAGCCCGGGCAACGAGGGAGACTCTGTCTCAGAAAAAAAAAAGGAAAAGAAAAGAAAGAAGAAGCTGAGACGTGATTGCCACTCCAGGGGCATCCTGAGCCTTTGGAAAGAAAGGAGAACCCATCCACAGGGTTCTCAGAAACATTAGAGCCACATTTTCTCAGGGGGGCTTCCCTGTGTCTCCAGACCCCAGCTCCCAGTACTCCTCAGGACAGAACCTGCCCAGCTCTGCCTGTGTCACTTCACTGACCCCAGCCCTGCCAGGCTTCTCCCACATCTGCAGGGCCAGCACCCAGTGTGCTCAGAGAGTGGGGACCCAGAACCAGATGAACACATCAGGAGGAACCGAATCCATTCTCTCTTGGGGTCCTGAGCCTCCCGGTGACAGAAGATCCAGGAGATGTCAGTGGGAGGCTGCGCTAACAGGATCTAACATCATGCTCCAGATTGCTGAAGGGACACAGATCAGAGCCTCCTCTCCTTGACTCTACCCTCTTCACTCCTTAGCACCAGGCCCGGCTGTACATCCCTGCCGAGTTGCAACTAAGACCTCTGCCTGCAGCTCAGGAGTGCCCCAGACAGGAGCACAAGAGGAGGCTCACCCCCACCCACAACCCAGGCTGGAGCGAATCTGGCTGCCCAGGCTCTGTGACTGGCTTCTGCCCCAGGACCTAAGCCCATGTAAACTCAGGCTTCCTTGGCCTGCCCACTCCAGGCCCAGGTTCTAAAGGTGTGCTCCCCACCACTTGTTGCTCCTCCACTTTATCCCTAGAATTATAGCCCAGTTCTAGGTAGGACTGTCAAGCTCTGCCCAATGCCTTCCACGAGAAATCAGATTCAGGTCCTTGTGCCTGAAGACTCCTTGTCAAGACTCTAGATGACACCTTCTCCAAGAGCAGATAAGGAGTCACCTTGGGCTCCTCAGGCTGAGTATACATTTTCTGTAGGGAACTTCAGAAAGAAATGGTCAACATTCATTCCTCACTTCACCAGAGAAAGAAGAAAATGTCACATGCCTTGGATTCCCTCTTTTTACCATGACTCCACTGAGACAAAACTCCTAACACAGAAACCAACACGTATTCTCAACATTGGGTACCTGCTGGAGGTCCTGCCTTAGCCCCAAAGCCTCAGGTTTCCATGGGGACAGGTTGGTTGAGAACTGGTGGCCCAGCTCTCAGCCTGACACCAAACAGTATCCCCACCCAGGGGGCAGATGGCAGTGCAGGCACAGGTTCTGCAGGCTTTCATCTTGTGGAACCTATGTTAGAGGGTGTCCTCGTCACTCGCCATGCCCCAGAGGAATCAGCAGGGACATCAGGACTGAGAGAAGACATGGCACATCTGACCTCCTGCCCTGGAAACCCCACATCTTTCTGACTGTGCCCATCACATGGACAATATCTGGGAAAGTTCTGCTCTGCACAGTGTTCTTTCTACCAGGCCCACCCATCTGAGGATCCAGATGCTAGGAACATACAGATACTGAAGGAGCAACCACCTGCCTAAGCTGCAGGTACCCCTGCATCCATCTGCAGGAGGAAGGCCAGAAACCACCATATATAAGGATTCTTTGGCCCTAAAAAATGAACCAAGTATTTAGGAGTAACACAGTGATGCAGAATGACCCACCCTTGTCATTCTACATATAGAATCCCCAGTATACACACCCATTAAAGCCTCAAGATTCTTGCTTCATACAAACATCTGCTTACAGATCCTAAACACACACACACACACCCCAGTGGTGTGTTGCTAACTGCTTAATAAAATGCTCTCCAGGGGGAAATCGGAAAGCCTAGATTTGTGCTGCTTATGTGGTGTAAATATCTCAGCATGACTAATTTTAAACTACCAACCTAATGCCACTGAACACAGAGCTGAAAAGAGATGTGCCGTGCCCAGTGGCTACCCCAAGCTAGCAAAAGCCAGCTCCAGCACAGCCACGACCTTTCATAGGAATACGTGTACACAATCTACCTGTACCCGGAGTAGGACCCTCAACTCTCACCCCAAATATACAAACAAAACCACCAAACTACGTACTTCCGGAACACAACCTCCTCATGTATCCTGAACAGACACACACAACTAAGATAGGATAGGGTGGTCATAGCCTCCATTAAAGAAGAACAAACTTACTAAACAGATGAAGAGAACAAACCATCTGACAGTGCACAAGGAGGTCCTGCAGTAAGGAGGTGGAAAAGAAGAAGGAAAATCCCCAAATTCGCACAAGTGTGAAAACCCATGATTAGTGTCCCTGGCTTGACCGATGCTCATTATAACAGTGAAAAACACACCCTTGGGTAGAGATTTAAGATGTTAATGATTCACGTGATATAGGCACTAACGTGTGCAGCAATAACGCATGCGCGTCCAGAAAACCACCCAGAGCGTGCTTAACAGTGACATCCCTTCCCACCCCTTCATGAATAGTCATGTAAGGCTCCCATAAAGGAGGTTTCCCCAGCATCAGTCAATGCTGTCTCACCTTTGAGCAGCACACTGTGATCGGCTGTCAGAGTGTACGTTCGCTTTGCAGTAACCTCTCTTGCTTACTTTTATGTTGGACTCGCTCTCAAAGTAAGACTTCTTTTGTGCAGCAAAGTCAAGAACCTGAACCAGCCCACCAGCAACACAACTGCTACCTGTACCTGTACCCTAACTACATGGTACAGTAGATGGACTGCCCAATAACTACGCAAATTTGTAGACAAAACTCTACCCGCCCCAAATGCTCACATCACTGCTAAAACCATGTATGTACATATATATGTGCCCAAATACAAATATGTACAATGAACACAGTACCCATATATACTGTGAACCCTGAAAGGGCTAATCCTTCAAGATGGATCATGAGTGGCTAACTGGGCCTAAACTCAAAATGGAGCCAAGCAGCCATTTGCTAACTGCAGGTCTCACACATGTACCCTGCTTCCTGCAAAAACCATGTACTTGTGTCACTTTGGGACTTTCACAGCTGTCTGTTCCTGTTTATGCCACCTGAATCAAGGGGTACCATTTCGTCATATGGACTTAAGAAATAAGATTGTGACTTACATCAGCCAATCAGAAATAAACAACTTGTATCCCTCATTTGCAGAGTGAACCAGATTGGGAATCTGAGGA
Organism: Macaca thibetana thibetana; assembly: GCF_024542745.1. Taxonomy (NCBI): domain Eukaryota; kingdom Metazoa; phylum Chordata; class Mammalia; order Primates; family Cercopithecidae; genus Macaca; species Macaca thibetana. The sequence goes on from NC_065586.1 coordinate 46,573,877, forward strand.
CGAACTTTCTCTATAAAAGATAATAGCTCTCTTTGTTCTTTCAGAGTGTACCTTTGTTTTGCACTGAAGGCTGGGACTCCTTGATTTACAAACAGCTCACTGGAATCAAATTTCTATTTTTTTCTTTTGTTTTTTTTTTAAGAAAATCCTTTTCAGTATATTTGTTAACAGTACATAATATACATAATGAAAATCCTATAAGCATAGGATCTAAAAAAAATCACAAGGTATACAACACTTGTGTCAGGCATCACCCAGAAAAAGAATCACATACAATCCCACAGCTCTAAAATACAGAAATCCATGATTCTTGAATGCAAACACAACCTACACAGCCTCTCTGTTTCCAAATACATGCACTGAACCTCCCACATCTCCCACAGTACAAAATACAGAAGCCCCATAAACTCAAATACACACAGAACCACAAACTAGTTTTATCAAATACATATAAGTCCACCTCACAAACACTGAGAACACACATACGAGTGGCAACACCAAATTCTGCGAGGATTACATTTCACAACAGACACAGAGGACCACTAAGTCTTAATATACCCAAAACCCCTCATATACACACTCACAAACTACCCATGAATACACACCCCACCCTCCCAGATAAAACCCATACAACACCAAAAAACCCCACAAAAACACCAATAAAACTCTCATATACACACACAACTTTCATATACTCTTGGGCACATACACACTCACGCAAATATCCCCAATCCCTGAATGTGTAAATCCCCCAAAACACTATCCAATCAATATGCTACATCTCTGGAATACAACCTCCTCACTTCATCCCCCCAAACATGCCCAAACACATGTACGAACACCCTAGCATTCTCCAAAGAAATACACTTTAAATACTAACCATCCCATATTCTATAAATAGACTTAGATAATTCATCTATCTGCTGATAAATATACACACAAACCAGTATACACACCCAAGATGCACAGAAATATCTCCAGCATATCATTTATGAATACCCATAAAAACACTTCCCAACCCCAAATTATCCCAATCTAGTATGAACCAGCTCCCACATTGCCAAGTACTAACCAATAACCATATCACACACCTCTAATAGATATAAATTCAACTCTCTCACTCTCCGGTATAAAAAGAGAACCCCAACCCTCTATCAGACACACACATACTAAATTCCCAGAATATACAACCCTAATAACCACTTACTGAAAAATACAAGCACATAGCTCCACAAAGCATTCATCTAAACTGCCATGCCCTTGAACACACACACAAAACTCAATACTTATGTAGTTCTCTACATGCCCTAAATATACCCACGATTAACTAACACGCCACAAATATGCAAACATGCCACCTCATATCCTCAAATACACATACAGTTCCACAATACCGGCACATATGTAATCATACTTCCAAATGCTCACACAGAAATAACTCCATCTTCCAAGACACAGAATCATACAAAATCCACCTCACAACTGCACACATTCATCCTACCAGTCCCCCAGTAGACATGGAACTGCCCTCACACATTGAAATAGCCATACACACCCCCTGAAAATCATAAAAAGAAACACGCATCACCATGCAACATGTCCTGAGTACTTCCTACATTTCCCAAATACATAAACCAGAGTGTACATCCACAAAACGTACACTCTGGTCTTCCTACATTTCCCAAATACGTAAACCAGAGTGTACATCCACAAAAACAGACACAAGCACTTTCTCTATTATTGCCCATGTGCACAAGATAATTCTTCCAAATCTGCCAAACATTAGACAAATACAAATCCCCAACATTCATCTGAGAAAACACGTGGAAAATACATCTTCACAACCCAAATCACAAATATCTAACCCCAATTCTTCTGGTATACATATCTTACATCTCATATCCTCCAAATATAAACTCTCACTCCTACATACTCTCACAAAAACAGTTATGACCTTCTTTTTTGGGGGGCGGGGAATGGAGTCTCACTCTGTCGCCCAGGCTGGAGTGCAGTGGCACGATCTGGGCTCACTGCAACCTCCGCCTCTTGGGTTCAAGTGATTCTTCTGCCTCAGCCTCCCAAGTAGCTGGGCATGCGCCACCGCACCCAGCTAATTTTTCTATTTTTAGTAGAGACGGGGTTTCACCATGTTGGCCAGGCTGGTCTCCAACTCCTGACCTCAGGTGATCCGCCCACCTCAGCCTCCCAAAGTGCTGGGATTACAGGCGTGAGCCATCGCACCCGGCCCAGTTATGACCATCTTTAATCTGCAATCTCCAGACAGACACCACCAACCCACACGTGTGAATACATATTACATTCTCGCCAATTAAATACATATCAAATTCCAAACTAAGAATTCATATAAACACATTTTTCACATACACAAAACCACCCCCACAAATCTCACACCCTCCAAAATCCAAAATAAATCTTCCTGACATTCTCAAGTACACACTAACCCAACCACCCAAGATACACACGTGTGTGCAGTAAATTTTAGATACATGTGTAGCCTACAATTTACAAATAATATACCACTACTTTTTATTTGTAAATTCCACATAAGTAAGCGATTCGTATAGAAGCTTTTCTTGACTTTGGCCACACTCTTGCATCCACAAACAACTTGTGCTACTAAGTGAACAGACTATGACTAATGGCCTGTTCTTCCACTTCGCAGCTCTTCACATCATTGACAAATGAGTGTATTAGAACACGCATGCTGGCTGATCATTCTGATCAAGTCAACAAGCTTCACAACTTACTCAGTGAGGTCATCCGTGAGAATTTCACTGATTTTACGAGGACAGGAACTACTTCTTCGCTGAACTGCATCACGGTTTCAACTGCTGAGGTTTTCCTCAAGCTTCTGCATTGTTTGGAATAGGAGAGGCACGGCGGAGACACACTTTGGGGTTCCCACTGCATTGTTAAACCCTCCTCCCTCACTTCAGGGCCAGGCTAGCAAGGGAAAGAGCAAGGCCTGGGCGTCCCGCAGGGCTCCCCCTAGGAAAGCTATGAACGCGCCCGCCTTGAGCCCCCACAGGCCTGCTCTGGCCACAATGTGGGGTCGCCCCGCGGACACTGGTGACCAGTGGGAGCATGACCAGGAGGCGATTACCTTCTAATCACACTTGGCTTTATTTTTAGGTAACACCAAGAAGGACGCCATGAGAGCGAAGGCCGTTGGTAACCGCCCTTTGCTCTCGCGCTGCCTGTCTCCCCCCCATGAACCGCCAGCAACAGAGGCTCTGAGCGGTTGAGGGCTGCCTCGGCATGCTGGAACCCCGCCTGCCTCAAGGCTCGTGCGCAGGCGCATGGGGCAGGCCTGGAGCCCGCCCTGGGAGCGCCCTGCTGGAGATGGGGAAATGGAGGGACGAGGCACCTGGGTGCTTCCTGGGGCCAGACAAGGCCTTCTCGTTTGAACCTCCGTGACCGTGCCTCTGAGAAACCAGTGCGTCCGCAACGGCCACTCCCAGTTTTCAGTAATACAAACCTGCATTGCATGCACTTAGGTAACACTCTTGCTGAAAGGTTTCCCTTTGGAGGGTTTGTCCTAAAGCAAAGTATCCTCAACTTGCATGTTTTGCATTCCCTTTGGACTGCATTTATTTCATTCCTGCTCATTCCTTTCAAAAAATAGTATGCCCTGTTTTCCTACTCAGTCTGGAGATTCCATTAAAGAACATTTCTGGCAAAGAATTTTAGACCTGAAAACATACTCCAAAATATACCTTCTTCTGACTCCATTCCCAGAGTTTTCCCAACCGCATTCAAATGATTTCTAGAAATGTTTTTGTTATAGCTTTGATCAATTTCAGTTGACAGAGCAGCAGGTAGTAAGGGAACAATTCCACACTCCCCCACCCCCGACTCTGCAACACAGTGCAGAATTCCAGTTGGCAATAAAAAACTAGTAGAGAAGCAACTCAGTGACTTGAGTTTGTAATAGCTTCAGAAGAAACTTTAATCGTCACATGTAATAGCTTCAGAAGAAACTTTAATCGTCACATCCTTTCTGCTCATTTGCAGGATTCCTGTCATCTGTCTCCATGTGATAACACTGAAGAGCCTTCACGTCTACGCCGGCCCAGGGCCTCAAGTGCAGAGACTGAGAGCTGGGCAGGACACAGCATGGAGCCGCCATTCCTCTACTGTTCCCTGATGGGGTGGAAGAGCATGTGTCCTCTGAACAGGGGATCCAAGCCCTGAGATGTTCTTTCTCAGCAGTCAGTGTGGCCCAGGACTTTCTATGGGCATGCTCAGAGAGCAGCGGCCAGAGGACTTCTAGCCACCACCTCCCATGGTCAGTCTTCACAAATTACCTTTGGCTAATTTGATTGTCTCTCCTCCTGGGGTCTAGGACTTCAGACATGCACAGAAGTGATTGCAGAATTGAGACAAGACACTGTTCCACAGTATATTTTTTGTATACTGGTCAGAAAAAGACTCATTCAAATCCTGTATCAAAGCCATGTGTAAGAATCTTGAGAAAGCATCCGCTGACTGACTTGACAAGGGAGGAAGCAACCAAGAATTCTGAGAATGATATTTTTGCCTCAACATCCCTCTTAGATGAAGTTATTGATTGAAAATCATTTAAGTTTGCCCCATGATAAAAGGTCTAGTCCTCAGAAAGATCTCCAAAGCATTTACGGTTTGTTTTGTTTTGTTTTGTCAAGTTTACCATGATTTTGCTTGAATTGCTCTCCGTTGATCTTCTCAGCTAAGATCGAGATAGAGTTGCACAGTGGAAGAGGGCTGCATGTAAGAAGACAGTTCTATCTCAGAGGACAAAAGGCCTGGGAGCACCCAAACAGGCAGTCACTGTGTGGAGGTCACTCCCCTCCCAGTGGCCACTGTGGAGGCATTTCATAGAAATGCTTGCTGGACCATTCAGGTTTAGAGTTGGGACAAAACCAACAATTCATGAGGATATTGGACAGGAGTTAGGAATGACCTCACACAACTGGGGCAAGGAGGGGAGAACCCTGGGCTTGAGACTTGCAATCCACCGCCTGCCCCTGCAGTGTGGTCCCTGTTACATTTTCCTGCAACTCTGCCTTTCTTGAGCCCAAATGTCTTCAGAAGGGGTAAACGCTTCGTAAGTGCCAACAGGGTGTGTTTCAGTGAATGTTAGCAATGTGCACTGGTCTGGCTGAAGGCCTGTTCCGTTCCCCAACACCCTCCCATCAGTGCAAAATTACCCCGCCCAGCAGGGAATGACGTGTGTGTCTCCGAAGATTTTGTTGCTGTGCTCTGAGTACTCACTCCTCATCTCCTTTGACCGGTTTCCTATCACTCCCCTTGTTCACAACACAGAACATGAGTGTTCTTTCCTGTCATTTTGACGCTGATAAACGGACAGTGATTCTCAGTGTGAAAATGAGAATGAAGTTTTTTTAAAGACAGGCTACAATAATTCCCACGCAGAGAAGCACGTGCGATGACACTAGATTCCAAACAGCAAGAACGTATGGTGAAGATGAAGCCAACAGTTTGCTGACAGAGGCCAGCCAGGATTCACACATGTGAGGGGATACATGGGAATGGGGATGGGACATTGGTGGATAGCATCCTGGCGTGTCTTAGAATGAACATGGGTTGTGGATTTCTAACTCCTGGAGAAACCACAGCTCTAGGAATTGTAAGCTGCTTTATGTTAGGAAAGAAAAAGATGGTGTTCTGCCCTCCTGTCCCTTACAACTGTGCTTGCTGCCACTAAACCTGGAAGCTGAGAAGGGTATAATGGCTACCCCTGACTTCCTCTCATCAAATCAGCCCTCTATTGTTTTCTGCAATGTTTGTGTTTTGTGGTGAAGCCAAGATTCACACCTGAGTCTCCTTACTGCAAGTTCTCACTCTCACAGTGGAGAGAGTTACAATAATCGCTTCATATGTTGCACTTTTTTAGGAAGGGTTACCAGATAAAGTACAAGATCCCAGTGAAATGTGACTAACACAGATAAAGGAAAAACAGTTTTTTTTGTAAAACTATACTCTAAATATCACATGGATCACAATTATAATAAAAACTAATTCACTGTTTATCTTGAGTTCAAATTCCACTTGGTATTCATTATTCATACTTGCTAAATCCTGCCACTCTATTCTTTTGATTTGAAGGAATGGAACAATGTCTTATCCTAGGAATTTACCTACAGAAATAGAGGAGCCACATTACTAGTCATTATAAATATGAAGAAAACATTGGATCATACTAATATATTAATTTTTACCCCAAAAAACCTGAAAGCATTTTTAGACAGCAAAAAGCTTCATTATGCTTTTGATTGCATAATATATCTCTGGAAAGATGAAAAACAATCAGATAACACCTGTTTCCTCCAAGAAAGAAAATGTGGTGGCCAGGGAAAAGAGAGGGGAGGAAGGCTGGTCATTGCCTATTCCACTGTGCACAGTTTGAATTTGGAACCATGCAAAAGTATTGCTTGGTTAAATTAAAATCATTCAAAAGACAAAAAATAAATATTTAACACCAGCACAGTATGCTGGGAAACAAAATGAAAGGATTTCTGGTCTTGGTGCTATAGGTCGCATAGCCACTCTTTCCTGGATTGAGGCTTTCCAGCAAAGGGGATGGGAAGTAAGGCTGGCCTGCTGGTGTGGACAGAGATTCCAGCAACATACATGACCTGGGGGCACAAGGATTGCTTCTGAAACAATGATGAGCACACAACCACCTAATAGCCTGGATCAGCTGAGACCATCCTGATTTCAAACACCCAGTCCCCTTGCCTTCCTAAGAACCCCTGTGTTTTCAGACTGAAAACATGTTCTGAATTGTGTTCAGGAAGTGCATCCCCTGTTGAAAGTCATCAAGAGTGGGAAAGAGCCAAAGTGGGAAGGAGCATGGTTGATTGGCACAAAAGGAGGTCTGTTGATAAAGAATGGAAGTAAAGGGGAAATCAGGTATTAGCTTTTGCTGTGAGTCAGGACAATTTGAAAGTTGCCTAAAGAGATGCACACCATCTGTGTTGCTGCCGTCCAGTTGGAAGGGAAACTCAGGTTCTTGCCTAATGGCTGAAGCCGTTCACAGAATGTCCCCCACCCCTACCAGCTGCCCACTGCCCCTCCCCCTCTGCAGAATGTCTGGGGGCCTATGTTCCAAACCTATTTACATTCAAATTTTCCCTGCTCCACTTGGACTCAGGAGCATCTGCTGAGCCAGGTCACTCTCTTGGTCCTACCCTTGACTTTTCTCATTGTGGAAACTGCCAGACAGCGGTGGTCAGTGCCCAGCCTGAGGGGATGGCTTCAAATGGAGGTGAGCCTGTAGGGATGGGGGCATTATCCGAGTCTGCCATGCCTCAACTCCTTGGGAATTCAAATTTGACACTGCCCCTGGGGACAGTTGATAGGGCTGATGTTGAGGAGGGAGGGAGCACTGGATGTCCCCAAGGACATCACACCTGGGGATGGCCATGGCACCCTGAGTCTGTGGTTAGGGAGGATGAATCCTTAGAGGTGGACCAAGATGCTTGGGGGAATACACCGTGTAGGGGAAAGGTTGGAGTGGATGGATTGATCCTTTCTAGAGGGAGACAGGTCATGTCATTGTGTGTTTGTAGGGAGTGGTGGGATCGTGTTGTGCTGGTGGCCCCGGGAGGATGACAGGCAAGCCTGAGTCCTGTGCTGTGTCTTCAGGCACCTGGAAGGTGCCCTTCCATAGTGTTCAGAGGAATTTAGACTGGAGTTTTCTAGATCTTAGGGAGGAGTGGGGAGAAGTGGTCTCAGCCGGAAAACTGTTGGGTGGGTTGACTGTGACAGACCTTGTAGTGACAACCTCTGGGTGGGCGAGGCTGGGGGTTACTGTAACTGCCACAGCCCGGAGCCTCTCAGCTCCCTCCCACAGCTGGCTTCTCTGTCAGTTCAGGTAGCTGTTGGCTTTGATTTAACAGGGGTGGGCAGATGGGGAAGTTCAGGCAACACAGGGCCTGGGCTTCCTGAGTTGTTCTGAATTGCTTGCCCTTTTGTGGAAGCTCAGGTCTTCAGACCCACTTCCTCTTGTCTGCTAGCTCATGGCCTGTCCTCTGCACTTTGTGTTACTGTGGAGATGAAGAATTTGCTCCTATTCCATTTATACAGCCTCATGAGTGGGGGACAGGTGTGGATTCTTGCTGGTTCTCAGTGGAAGGGTCTGGAAAGGCTGGTTTCTAGCGCACAAATAGGAAGATGGTTCTCTTAATATTATTATTCAAGTTAGGATGTGCGTCCTGAATGATGAGGTGCATGTACTGTATCCCTTATTCCCCTTGACTAGAGACTGCAGGAGGTGCTAGTGAATAGAGATGCGTTCCAGACAACTTTGCCTTCCCTGGCCCGTGGCCCAAGAACCTCTTGTTCTTGGTTGGCCACTATGTTCAGTTATTGGGAGCTCAAAGGAGAAGGACCACAGATGGGCTCCTTATCCCACTACCTATTGTAACCTGAGCAGCAGCTGTGAAAATCCCTAGACACCTCCCCTGATAGCCCTGCTGCTCACCATTTGCTGGCTGTGTTCTAATCGTGTGCAGCTGTTGCTGGCTGTGCAGTGACACTATCTCAGGGGACTCCACCACTGCTTCTCACACCTCTCCCTGGGAACAGAGCTTCCTGAGTGGCAGCTGGGACCATCAAGTACTGAGGAAAGGGTGGCCCGAATCTGACCCCTATTTAGCACTTGCTGTTGGTGGTGCCAGGACAATCACTTCTATGCAGGGCATGACGAGTTATGGATTATCTTCAGGGTTCGTAGGGCACTGGCTTGGGAAAGATTTCCATCCAGTGGTTTTCTTTTGTTGTGTTTGAGCTAGGAAAGACAGGGGTTTACAGAGCTTCAGGAAAAGGCTGATTGAAGAGGAGATGGGGCCATAATATTCGAAGCTCCTGACTTCCTGTCGGCCTTCTGAGTGCCAAGCATTGCCCTGGGGTAGGCCCCACACCTGTTGCTGAGCACGCTGAGGACCACCAAGCTACTGAGAGACTCATCCCTGACCCATGGCTTGGGAGATCCTGTGAGGCTGACAGGGTCTGCCAGGGACACCCCAGGGAGACCCTCGGGCAGCGAAGGCTTAGCTGTTGCTTCTTGGGGGACAGGGGTCAGGGAGTCTTGGTGACCGGGGCCAGGCTCTCTAGTGGAGCGACTCTCCCGTGGAGGAATAGAGCATACGATGCACACTCAGGGACACTTACAAGCTGCACAGTTTCCCTGTCACATGCCCTCAGCTGACTCCCCTCTGATTCCCCAGTGACTAGTGTGGACCTGGAGACCCCAGCTCATTCACCTCTTTCCTTTGTTTCCACAGCATACCCAGTGCTGGGACCTGGCGTGACCATGAACCCTGGAACCTCCCTGTCTGTGTTCACGGCTCTGCCCTTTGCCACACCTGCTCCCGGCCCAGCACAGGGGCCACCCCTCATGACTGCAGGGGTTCCTACAGGCGGCCCACTGGTGCTGCCTGCCTTCCCCAGCACATCTCTGGTGGCAGGACAGGATGGTCACGGCCCAAGTGGGGCCGCGGCTTCCAACGGCTTTGTCCAGATGAGGACAGAGGTGGGGCCTGTGAAGGCCCCTCAGGCGCAGACCTTGGTCCTAACTCAGGCCCCCCTCGTCTGGCAGGCTCCAGGCACCCTCTGCGGAGGTGTCGTGTGTCCCGCCTCCCCTACTCCTGGCAGCTACTCCTGTGGTGCCTGTTATGGCTGCCCAGGTGGTTGGGGGCACCCAGGCCTGTGAGGGAGGCTGGTCCCAGGGCCTTCCTCTTCCACCACAACCACCACCAGCTGCCCAGATGCCCCCCATCGTGTTTCCAGCGAATGCTGGGCCATGCCCACAAGGGGCTCATGGAGAGGGCAGCCTGGCTTCCTCCCAGGCTAAGTCCCCGCCGGACAACTCCTGTAACCCCAAGAGTGTCTATGAGAACTTCCGACTCTGGCAGCACTACAAGCCCCTGGCCCGGAGGCACCTTCCCCAGAGTCCTGACACCGAAGCACTTTCCTGCTTCCTCATGTGAGTGCCCTCGGGGCTCCGGAGCTGTCCTGCAGCTCACATGTAAAGAGGCTGCTGGATGGACAGGAGAGCTTGTTCATCCTCTCTTCAGGGGAGCTTGCAGGGCGGTTGTGAGGGTGATGGGTTGCACTATGGGAAGGTACATTTTCAACAACATTAATCTGGCTGCGGCTCAGGACAGACTGTCAGGGGCCTCATCTCAACTGCCCGTCACTGTCCCATGAGTCCAGTCAATCCTTACTTTCAATAATTTTCACAACAATGTTTACAGAAGACCCAGGTCAGAGAGGGTTTCTGGTGTGACGTGAGCTACGGTTGGTTTAGGTCTTTGAGTACACACCCCAGTGCCTCCCCTTGAACCCAGTATTGATGGCCAGGAGCACATCACATCAGGCTGGGAGGAGGAGCTGCAGGGCCCAGATGGAACCTGGTACATGCCCGCAGTTCTGCCGAGGTCCAGTTAGCACAGCGGTGGTGGAGCCTTCACAGGGGGATGGTCTTGGGCCCCACACTGGGGTCGATGCTGGGCAGGTATTTGCATCTTCACCCTCAATCCCTCCCAGAAAAAGGGACAATGATGCTTCATTCAGGGGATGGTGAAGAGATGACTTGAGCTCACATATGACATGCATAGCACAGTGCCTGGAACATGCTATGACACATTACATGATAGCAATTATGATTACTGTCCCCATTACTATCATTATCAGGACTAGGCCATCTAGGAGAGAACTCCCCAAAGCCACAGGCTCCAGTGATAGCTCTGAGTGCACCACGAGCCCAGCAGCCCAGGGCCGTGGACTGTGGTGACTGTGAGGCAGCAACGTCAGCATCTGGAAGAGTTTGTGGTTTCATTCCCAGTCCCTACCTCTCTCCACACTGCGGTGTCTCTGTGACCCTGTTTTTCCCGCTGATGAGCAAATGGGAGCTTGAGCACATCCACCTTGCAACACACTGGCCGTTCCCCCAGGGAAGTTCCCTGCCTGGGGTGTAGGTGAAAGGTGACCCCATCTTCATCCCCAACAATCTCACTGCCCCCGCACCCTGGAACTGGTTGCATTCCCCCTTGGAGTGGAGTCCCGGTGCACTGGGGACCCTGATTCTTGGAGTGGAGCTGCCCCAGGCTCACAGGCCTTTGCCATGTCTCCTGTGGGAATGTGGGAAGCTGTACCTGGCTGCTTGCAGTGGGCTTGGACACGGCTCTGCTTTGGTTCTGGACGTGTGCTCCTGCTCCTCATGCTCCGGGACCCTGAGGCTGCGTCCCCAGGGGCTGCCTTACTCCAGAGTCCCCAGGAAGCTGGTTAAATACTCAGTCCTGGAGCCCTGGAACCTGCACTTTAACCCTCGCTCCCAGGTCATTCTGTGTGCACGCTGTCTCAGTCAGCTCAGGCTCTGTCGTAACAAATCCCATAGACTGGGTGCTTTATCAAGACACATTCATGTCTCCCAGTTCCAGAGGCCAGAAGTCCCAGATCAAGGTGACAGCAGATTGGGTGTCTGGTCAGGGCCCTCTTCCTGGCTGGAGAGAGCTGCCTCTGGCTGTGTCCCCTTATGGCTGAGAGGAAGAGCCCTGGCATCTCCTCCTGGCCTTATGAGGGCTCCGATTCCATGACTGGGACCCACGCTCATGACCTGCTCTGACCCTGACTGCCTCCAAATACTGACACACTGGCCCTGAGGGCTTCAGCACAGCAATGTTGGGGGCACACATGTTCCACCCATAGTACTGAGTTCACTTCTCAACCCTGAGGACCTGAGGGGCAGTCGGAGAGGCCACATGGTAGCTTGTGTTGATGTTTGATCTTGCAGTCGTGTTCTGGGGCCTGAGGAGCCCACCTGGGGGAGAACAGGACAGGGACATGGCAGGACAGGTGTGGGGAGGACAGGGGCCAGGTGTTGGGACCAGGTGGGCTTGGGATGAATGGTGGGCTTATAGACTGGGACTGACTGCACTGGTTTACAGCCCAGTTCTCCGATCCCTGGCCCGGCGGAAGCCCACCATGAGCCTGGAGGAGGGACTGTGGCGGGCCGTGCAGGAATGGCAGCACACAAGCAACTTTGACCGGATGATCTTCTACGAGATGGCGGAAAAGTGAGTGTGGGGTCCTGGGGGCAGGGCCCGCATGGCAGGGTGAGAGTGAATGACAGAGGCCCGGTGGCCGTGGTGGCTTCTCAGCGTGGAGCATGAGGAGGATGTGGACAAACACAAGACGCTCTGGGCCCCTGGCTGCCTCAGGAAGCTGCTCCTACCACTTAGAGTGCTCTGGGGTCTCAGTGCTGCCCTAATGGGAAGCAGCCCCTGCCTGGCCTGGGGCCTACCCCTGCCTTGACACTGGAGATCATAGCGGGAGCAGCCAGCATCGCAGCCCAAAGTGGGTCACCTCCAGCTGTGGGGATGGGGAGAAGGGGTGCTAGTGACTATAGACAAGAGTGGGGTGCAGGCTCCTCACAGCAGTGGCCAGAAGTCGGTTTTCTCCCATCCCAGCCCGACCAGGGAGTTGGGTCGGGGAGACCTATGCCCAGGACACCGTGAGCCCCATCTCTGGCCTGACCGCCTTTGCTCCTGGGCAGTCCTGTCCGTGAAGACAGACAGCAGCCTCAGGGGAAAGGGGCCCTGTCCTCTGGGCTCAGCTTGTGCTTCTTCCTGATCATTGGTCTCCCAGGCCTTGTGGCCCTGGGTTATCTTTGAGGGGCCCACAGTCCCAACCTCAGGACTCCTGCATCTGGGCATCATCCCTGACGCCTTCTGCCATCAACCCCACCCCTGTCCAGCTGAAACCTGGAGGAGGGATCCCCTGGGACCCTCTTGGACATCGTGGCCCTGACTTGAGTCAGGAAGCCCCGTTGATGCCATGGGCTCTGCAGGGGCCGGGTGAGGGAGGGTGAGCCCAGAACTCTGGGAGCAGCTCCCTCCTGGGACTGGGGGATGGCACCTAGTGAAGGCCTGGACAGTCCATCGGAGGCACTTCCTCCCATCCCTGCCCTCGGCCGCTGCCTGGTCCTGGGGAAAGGGGGTCTGGACCCTCTCAGCACAGCCTGGGCCTCCTTCACTCCCAGGTTCCTGGAGTTTGAGGCTGAGGAGGAGATGCAGATTCAGAAATCGCAACTGATGAAGGGGCCCCAGTGCCTGCCTCCTCCGGCCCCACCGAGGCTTGAACCTCAAGGACTTCCAGCCCCTGAGGCGGACAAGCAGCCAGGTATGGCTTCCCACATTCCCACAGGAGCCATGGCAAAGGTCAAAGGGGCCAAGGGAGGCCACCGTGCCCACACCACATGCTTCTCCCTCCAAAAGGACAGCTTCCAGGAGCATACTTTGGGTATTGACCTGGTCAAGTTTCCTAGCTACTCTCTCCCCTCGCTCATCCAAAACTCCACACATGCTATGCCCAGGAAGCAGGGATGAGCGAGGAGAGTACACAGCATATTGGTGGCTCCGAACTTCCTCCCAAGCGATGCTGTCTCACATGTGCCCCTCCTGCCTCCTCCGGGGGTGCTGCGGTTCAGGTGGTCCTGACCCACCTGGGACCCACTTCACATCCCCAAGCCCTGCCCTCCCCTGTGTGGTGCAGGCAGGAGGAGTGGCCCTCACCACACCCATCCTCCTCCCTCTCTGCCTCAGTGTACCTTCCCAGCAAGGCCGGCACCAAGGCCCCGACTGCCTGCCTGCCACCACCCAGGCCCCAGAGGCCAGTGGAGACCAAGGCCCGCCTGCCACCACGCAGGCCCCACCGGCGAGCTGAGACCAAGGCCCACCTGCCACCACCCAGGCCCCAGAGGCCAGCGGAGACCAAGGTCCCCGAGGAGATTCCTCCAGAAGTGGTGCAGGAGTATGTGGACATCATGGAGGAGCTGCTGGGGCCTCCCCTCAGGGCCACAGGGGAGCCCAAGAAACAACGGGAAGAGGGCGAAGTGAAGCAGCCACAGGAAGAGGACTGGACACCCCCAGACCCGGGCCTCCTGAGCTACATTGACAAGCTGTGTTCCCAGAAAGACTTTGTCACCAAGGTGGGCTGGCCTGGAGTGCTGGGGTCTGCAGGATTCCAGGGGGTAGCACTCCCAGGTCCTTGGAATTAAGCTCTGTTCCTTAGTTACTCAGCAGTGCGTGTATTTCCATGGATTTGAGTGTCTGTGTACGTGACTGTGTGTGTCTGTGTGTTGCTGTGTGTTTGTGTCTGTGATTTGTTACCGTGTGTCTTTGTGTGTGTGTGTGGGTGTGAGTGTGGAGTGTGTATGCTAACTGTGTCTGTGTCTTTTCCTGTGCCGTATGTGGGTGTGTTTGTGTGTCTGTGTGTGGTTTGTGTGTCTCTGTCTGTGTGTGCGTATGCTACCAGGTCTGCGGTCTGTGTCTGTAGCTGGTGGTCGCCATGATATGAGACAGCCCCACGAGGGTGGGGACGAGGCGCTTGCAGCTTTCTGCATCTCTTCTGGGTGTCCTTGGCTCCGGGTTACTCCCTGCCCAGGAAGCTCACGCCTTCTTCCTTCTGTTTCCAGGTGGAGGCCGTCATTCACCCCCAATTCCTGGAAGAATTGCTTTCCCCAGATCCACAGATGGATTTCTTGGCCCTAAGCCAGGAGCTGGAGCAGGAGGAAGGACTCACCCTTGCCCAGGTACCCCAGGGGCAGGAGGGACCCAGCACACAAGGCCCACCTGATTGTCTAACCCCACCCTGCTGGGGATGCTCGGCTTCTTGGGGAGCCACTCCGGGGTGGGAAGATGCAGGTTCAGAGGGAGTAGGATGGAGAGGAGCCAGGGAGGGGAGTCAGGATGCAAGCTGCAGTGAGGCCCAACAACGGGATGCCCGGCAGAGCCACACCCTCTCTCTTTGACATAAAGCCCAGCTGCCTCAGGCTTCCCTGCCTCCCGCCCAAGTGTCCTGGTCTCCACCACCCTGGGCCCTGCTCACACCCAGGGTAGTCCCAGTAAGTGCCCCCTTTCCTTCCGCAGCTAGTGGAGAAGCGCCTCCTACCCTTGAAGGAGAAAGAGCATGCGAGGGCAGCCCCTAGTCATGGCATGGCCTGGTTGGACTCAAGTTCTTCTAAATTTGCAGCTGGCCAAGGAGCAGAGAGAGACGTCCCTGACCCCCAACAAGGGGTTGGCATGGAAACGTGCCCACCCCAGACGGCTGCCCGGGACCCTCAGGGACGAGGAGAGCCCGCACTGGCATGGCCAGGTCCAAAGACTCTGCTGTGCTTTTAGGATGTCAGGATTCCCCTGGGCTGAGAGCTGCCCGGCCAACCTCTCCTCCCCAGGACCACAGACCCACGTGCCCTGGCCTGGGGACCAAGGACACCTTGGATCTCCCTGGAGGATCTCCTGTCAGGGAGTCACACGGACTGGCTCAGGGGTCAAGTGAGGAGGAGGAGCTCCCCAGCCTGGCCTTCTTCTTGGGTTCCCAGCATAAGCTGCTGCCCTGGTGGCTACCCCAGAGCCCTGTCTCTGCCTCGGGCCTTCTCAGCCCGGAAAAGTGGGGACCCCAGGGAGCTCTTCAGGCCCCATCTGCTCCGAGAAGAGGCCTCAGCCTAGCAGCCTCTCCTGCCACAATGTCCAAGAAGCGACCTCTCTTCAGAAGTCCATCGCCTGCTGAAAAAACACCCCACCCAGGGCTTGGGCTCAGAGTCTCTGGGGAGCAATCCCTGGCTTGGGGGCTGGGTGGTCCCTCACAGTCTCAAAAGAGAAAGGGTGACCCCTTGGTCTCCAGGAAGAAGAAGAAGCGGCATTGTAGCCAACAGGGGCTTCCGGGCAGGTTTTCTGGTGCCAGTCCCCAAGGGTGGGGGTCTGGCAATCCGATGCCCCAAAGCAGTCAAAAGCTTCTTCCTCCCCAGTGCTGATCTTGCTGGGCCTTAGCTTTGGAGTGTAGGGGAGGGAGGGGAGGGGGAGGGAGGGGTGGCTGAATGGGGAGGGCAGAGAGGGAGGGGAGAGGAGGGAGAGGGTGGCTGAATGGGGAGGGCAGGGAGGGAGGGGAGAGGAGGGAGAGGGTGGCTGAATGGGTAGGGCAGAGAGGGAGGGGAGAGGAGGGAGAGGGTGGCTGAACGGGAGGGCAGGAAGGGAGGGCCTGGGGGGAAGGGGCTGGGGGGTGGGAAGCAGTGCCTTGGGTGTCTCGTGTGTAAATGTGAATAAATGTAGTTGTGTTGGAAAATGCTCTCAGGGCTGCTGCCTCTGTCCTCGGGGCTGTGCTGCTCCGTGGAGGGTATCTGTGAGGGTGGGCAGAGGAACTGGGAGATGCCAGGCACTGGGAACCCACAGGGGCTGGTCCCACTTTTTCCCCCTGGTGTAGGGAGCCCCTTCAGTTGCTCCAGGGACTGACAGATGCTGAGGAAGCCCTTATCCCTCCCACCACCCACTCACAAGGCCTGCCTGCGTTAGCGAGGCTTCTTGGAACCTCCCATCATTATCAGTATCCCTGGAAAATCCTGGGATTGGAGAGAGCTGGCTGGCTCTTGTTCTGCTCGGTGGGAGCACTGCCCCTTTGCAGGAGTTAGGAATGTTAAATGAGCCTTGTTTGAAGGGAACGTGGTCCATACTCTGGTGTGCGTGGGTGCCCAGCCAACTTCCTCACCTAAAGGTGAAAGTGACACCCTGGAGCTCCTGCTGGTTACCCCACTGGCTGTTGTCTATCCCACTGTCCCTGTCCTTGTTTTGGCTGAGCCATTCTTAGGAGGCAGAACTTGTGCTTCCTCCACCTCTGTGTCCCACGTGAGCCCCAATCTGCCCCAAAACGGGCACAGTGGGGCTGACTGGGGGGCTCTGGCAGACTGAACACATGTCGCCCCCCTGCCCCCCGCACAGTTCCTGTGTTGAAGCCCTAACCCCCAACGTGATGGTATTTGGAGATGTGACCTTTGGGATATATTCAGGGTTAGAAGAGATCATGAGGGTGGGGCCCTAATGATGGGAATAGGGCCCTGGTAAGAAGCAGAGACCCCAGAGTTCTCTCTCCCCCTGACAAGAGGACACAGTGAGAAGGCGGCCATCTGCAAGCCAGGAAGAGAGCCCTCACCAGAATCTCACCACACTGGGACACTAACCTCGGACATCCATTCTCCAGACTGTGACAAATACATTTGTTTTTTTAATATGCGCCACCACCCCCAAGTCTATGGCACTTTGTCCTAGCAGCCCTATGTGACTAGGACAAGGTCCATAATCTCAAGAACTTCCTTCCTGACTGGTATCTGGAAACCGTGCATCAGAACCACGGGAAAGAAAGGCTTGGCCCTTTGCGACTGTCAGTGCACCTCTACCCCAAGTGCAGTGTATCACACATGAACCAGAAGAGCCTGGGATGCAGTGAAAGGGAATCTGTAAATACCCATGATGTCATCACATCCACGCTTGGGGAAGCCATACAGCTTGCTCACAGCAGGTGCTGGGGGTGTCCTGAGGCTCTCTGTCAACTTGGCCTCCCTGCTTACACACCCAGTGCGGCTGGAGCTGCCCCAGGCCAGTTTGTCTCCAGAGACCCCTCCGTTCACCACTGGGTGACAGATCCCTGAAGAAGCCATGGCCTCCTGGGAAACTCCATCTGACACCATGAGTAAGGCCGGCCCCCGTTAGTGAGCATGCTGTGCTTTCTGACAGCTGCCAGAATGGACTTGATCCAGGTGGCTGCCCTTTTGTAGCTCACTTGGATTCTAACTTCAGTGTCACATGATGCCCTATGAATGGAACATACAATATGTGTCTTTCATATCTGTCTTCTTTCACTTAGAATAATATTTCCAAGGTCATTCACATTTTTAGTATGTATCATTACATCAAACTTTTTGTTGCTGAATAATATTCCATTAATGGATATACTAAAATTTATCCATTTATCAGTTAAGAACATTTGGGTTGTTTTCACTTTTTGGCTATTGTGAATTATACTTCTCAGAACATTTGTGTACAAGGTTTTCTGGGGATGTATGTTTCCATTTCTCATGGCTACATACCTAAGAGTGAAATTGATGGGCCATATGGAACCTCTATGTTTAACCATTTCAGAAGGTGCCAGACTGTTTCCAGTGTACATGAACCATTTTATATACCCACTAGCTGTGTGAGGGTCCCAGTGTCTCTCCATATTCCGGCCAACATTTACTATCAACTCTCTTTTTGATAAAGTCATCCTAGTGGTTCTGAAGCTGCATCAAATCATAGTTGCATTTGTGTTTCCCTGATGTTGAACCTCTTTCATGTACCTATTTGCCACTTGTATATCTTCTTTGGAGCAATGTTACTCAACACTTAGTAATTTTTAACTGGTTTGTGTTTTGTCATTGAGTTGTAAGAATTCTTTATATATTCCAGATAAAAATGCTTTACAAGATATATATAATTTGCAGAAATATTCTCCCATTTATGGGTTGTCCTTTACTTTCTTGATGGTACTCTTTGAGGCACAAATGTTTTTACTTTGGATGAAGTCCATTTTATCTATTTTTTCTTTTGTTACTTGTGGTTTTGATGTCACGTTTAAGAAACCATTAACTAGTCCTAGGTCATGAAATTTATTCCTATGCTTTTTCCTTTCTAAAAACCATCTTAAACATTTTAAAGTGTACAATTTAGTAATGTTATGTGTATTCACATCATTGTGAAATTTAGATCTTTAGAAATATTTTATCTTTCACAACTGAAATTTTGTGCACATTAAATACTAATTTTCCCCCTACTCCCATCCCCAGCCCTGGCGACCACTACTTGATGTTTCTGTGATTTTGACTACCTTAAAATACTTCATATGAAGGAAAGTATTTGTCCTTTTGTGATTAGCTTATTTCACTTAGAATAATGTTCTTGAGATTGATCCATGCTCTAACATGTGACATGATTTCCTTCTTTCTGTAGGCTGCTTAGTCTTCCATTGTATGTATATACCATATTTTATCCTTTCATCCACCAACGAACATTTGGATTGGATCTCTTGGCCATTGTGAATAATGCTGCAGCAGGGATTGTACTGAATTTGTAAATTGTTTCAGGTAATATGGACATTTTAACAATATTAAGTCTTCAAATCCACATGCATGGAGATGTCTTGTCTTTTATTTATATACTTTTTGGTTTCTTGTAGCATTGTTGTTTTGTAGCTTTTAGCATCCAAGTTGTTTGCCTCCTTGGTTAAGTTTGTTTCTAGGTATTTTGTTCTTTTTCATGCTATTATAAATAAAACTGTTTTTTTTTTTTGTTTGTTTGTTTGTGTTCATTTCTATCTTTGTTTGTTTTTGTAGTAGAGACAGGATTTCACTATGTTGGCCAGGCTGGTCTCAAACTCCTGGCCTCAAGTGATCCACCTGTTTCAGCCTCCCAACATGTTGGGATTACAAGTATAAGCTGCCGCACCTGGCCTGAAATTTTCTTCTTAATTTCCTTTCCATATTGGTCATTGCTAATGTATGGAACTGCAATGGATTTTTGTGTGATAATGTTGCATTTTTAACTTCGCTGAAATCATTTATTAGTTCTTACAGGTTTTTTGGTGGAATTTTAGGGTTTTCTACATATAAAACCATATAATCTGTAAATACAAATAATTTTACTTCTTCCTTTCCAGTTGGAATGCCTTTTATATATCTTTTCCTTGTTTAATTGCTCTGGCCCAGTACTGTGTTGAATAGAAGTGGCAAGAGTGGGCATCCTTGACTTTCTCCTGTACTTTGAGAAATATCTTTGTCTTCCACTAGTAAACATAATGTTAGTTGTGGACATTTCATGTAAGGCCTTTATTATGTGGTAGTATTTTCCTTTTATTCCTAGTTTGCTGAGTGTTTTTAGTCATGAAATGGTGTTGAATTTTGTTGAATGTTTTGTCTGAATCATGTGATTTCTGTCTCTCATTATATTAATGTGGTGTGTGACTTATTTTTATATTTTGAATTATCCTTGCATTCCAAGTATAAATCCAACTTGGTCATGATGTATAATCCTTTTTTTTTTTTTTTTTTTTTCTTTGACATGGAGTCTCACTCTGTCACCCAGGCTGGAGTGCCGTGGTGCAATCTCGGCTCACTGAAACATCCGCCTCCCAGATTCAAGCGATTCTCCTGCCTCAGCCTCCTGAGTAACTGGGATTACAGACACCTGCCACCACGCCCGGCTAATTTTTGTATTTTTAATAGAGACAGGGTTTCACCATCTTGGCCAGGCTGGTCTTGAATTCCTGACCTCATGATCCACCCACCTCGGCCTCCCAAAGTACTGGGATTACAGGCGTGAGACACCGCGCCTGGCCTATAATTCTTTTAAGGTGCTGTTTAATTCTGTTCACTAAAGTTTTTTTAGGAATTTTGCATCAATATTCACCTGATACACTGGTCTTTAGTTTTCTTTTCTTGTGGCTTTGGTTGTGGAATCGAGATAATTTTGTCCTCATATGAGTTTGAGAGCATTTCCTTGCTTTAATTCTTTGGAAGAATTGAGGTTAAAGATTGGTGTTGATTCTTTGGTAGAATTTCCCAGGGTTAGGTTTTTCTTTTTCTTTTTTTTTTTTTTTATTATACTTTAAGTTCTAAGTTCTAGGGTACATGTGCACAACATGCAGGTTTGTTACATACGTATACATGTGCCATGTTGGTGTGCCGCACCCATTAATTCATCATTTACATAGGTATATCTCCTAATGCTATCCCTTCCCCCTCCCCGCTCCCCACAATAGGACCCGGTGTGTGATGTTCCCCTTCCTGTGTCCAAGTGATCTCATTGTTCAATTCCCACCTATGAGTGAGAACATGCGGTATCATGGAATACTATGCAGCCATAAAAAAGGATGAGTTCGTGTTCTTTGCAGGGACATGGATGCAGCTGGAAACCATCATTCTCAGCAAACTATCCCAAGAACAGAAAACCAAACACCGCATGTTCGCACTCATAGGTGGGAATTGAATGATGAGGTCACTTGGACACAGGAAGGGGAACATCACACACCAGGTTTTTCTTTTGGGGAGGTTTTTGATTACTGCTTCAATCTACTTACTAGCTATAGGTCTGTTCAGATTTGTAAAATTTATTTGTGGTTCAGTTTTGGTAGGGTGTATGTTTCTACAAATTTATCCATTTCTTCTAAGTTATTCAATATGTTGGTATTTAAATATTAGTAGTATTCTCTCATAATTCTTTTTGTTTCTGTGGCATCAGTTGTAATGTCCCTTCTTTCATTTTTAATTTGAGTTATCTTAGTTTTCTTTCTTTTTTTCTTAGGTAGTCCAGTTAAGGGTTTGTAATTTTGTTGATCTTTTAAAACAACTAAATCTTGATTTTGTTGATTTTTTTCTATTACTTTTCTATTCTCTATTTTGTTTATCTATCTGGTCTTTATTATTTCCTTCCTTCTGCTAATTTTTGTTTAGTTTGTTCTTCCTTTTCTAGTTCCTTGAGGTGTTAGGTTATTGATTTGAGCTCTTTCTTCAAGCTTATGCTGCTATAATAAAATACTATAGACTGAGTGTTTTAAGCAACAGATATTTACTTCTTTCAGCTCTGGAGCTGGAGGCTAGGAAGTCCAAGATTCAGGTGCTAGTAGATTCTGTGTTCATAAACTCCTCTTTCATATTTTCTGTGCTACAGTCTGACTTTTTACATCTATCAATCATCCATGTCATCGATTTCCTCTTTATCTGTGTCTAATCTACTCTTTTGCCCACTCACTTTGATATGCATAAGTGTGATGCCTCATCATACATGATTAAGAATGTTCATTCTTAATGATCGAGATGTAATAACTTTAATAATTTTTACTACTTCATCAAGAACATTCTTTTTTATTTAAATGAAATGCATTTATTAGGAACAACACTTTGAATACTCACAAGCATCTTGCACACTTAACCCTAGGCCAGAGGACACTTGGCAACCACACAGGAAAAGGAAACCAGGACAGAGTCCACGGAGGCCAAGGCGGGCCGATCACCTGAGGTCAGGCATTCAAGACCAGCCTGGCCAACATGGCAAAGCCCCATCTCTACTAAAAATACAAAAATTAGCCAGGCGTGGTGGCATGCGCCTGTAATCCCAGCTACTTGGGAGGCTGAGGCAGGGAGAATTGCTTGAACCCAGGAGGCGGAGGTTGTAGTGAGCCAAGATTGCTCCACTGCACTCCAGGCTGGGAGACCGAGCGAGATCCCCCCCCAAAAAAAGAAAGACAAAGAAAAAAAAAAAGAAAGGAAGGAGGGAGGGAGGGAGGGAGGAGGGAGGGAGGGAGGGAGGGAGGGAAGGAAGGAAGGAGGGAGGGAGGGAGGGAAGGAAGGAAGGAAGGAAGGAAGGAAGGAAGGAAGGAAGGAAGGAAGAGAGAGAGAGAGAGAGAGAGAGAGAGAGAGAAAGAAAGAAAGAAAGAAAGAAAGAAAGAAAGAAAGAAAGAAAGAAAGAAAGAAAAAAAGAAAGAAAGAAAGAAAAAAAAGAAAGAAAGAAAGAAAGAAAGAAAGAAAGAAAGAAAGAGAGAGAGAGAGAGAGAGAGAGAGAGAGAGGGAGGGAGGGAGGGAGGGAGGGAGGGAGGGAGGGAAGGAGAGGAGAGGAGAGGAGAGGAGGGAAGGAAGGAAGGAAGGGAAATGATTGGACTCAAAGTTATGCTGCAAATTAACTGGCACTATCATCCCTATTCAAAATCATTCTGTGGCATAATCTACAATGAGGCAAACTGCTGACACTTATCAAGCCCCAAGGGGCCCTCTGAGTTCCACCTCAGGGGAGAACCTTGCTAGGGTGTATCCGATGGCGTGTGTGGTATCTGTGCTCCTGGAAACAGGTGGAGGCTTTGGGGTGAGTGCAATGCCGGGAGGGTGGTCTTGAGCACTCGTATCCTCAGTTGGAGGAGAAAGCCCAGAGTGAATTTTATTTTTCCACATTTGCCTCCTTTGATGTTGTATATCTGTGATGGTTAAGAGTAGATGTCGGTTTGACTGGATTGAGGGATGCCTAGATGGCTAGTGAGGCATAGTTCCTGGTTGTGTCTGTGAGGGTGTTTCCAGAGGAGATTGACATGTGAGTCAGTGAAGGGAGAGAGGAAGATCCCTGCTCAATGTGGGTGGCACCACACAATCAGCTGGGGGCGTGGCTAGGACAAAGCAGGTAGAAGAAAGGGGATATTCAGTGCTCCATCTTTCTTTCTCTCTCTCTCCCTCTCTCTCTCCCCACCCCCTATCCCCCCTAACCCCCTCCCCACCCTGCCCCATCTCCTCATTCCCGAGCAGGATGCCTTTTTCTCCTGCCCTTGGTCATCAGACTCTAGGTTCTTTGACTTTTGGACACTAGGACTTGTACCAGCAGCCTCCTGGGGTCTCTCAGGCCTTTGGCCTCAGACTGGGGGCTGCCCTGTTGGCTTCCCTGGTTCTGAGGCTCTCAAACTATTGAGCCATGATGCTGGCTCCCCTGGGAGCCACGCTGTCATTCTCCAGCTCATGGGGACTTTGCCTTTGGGGTCATGTGAGCTAATTCCCTTTATATATACTATTAATTCTGTCCCTCTGGCGAACCCTAATACAGTGTCTTCCTGTTCCATTTAGCATGATTACAGGGATGGGAAAATATGTTAGGGGCTGGAAGATGGTTCTCTGGGAGGAGGTATCAGGCAGGGTCCTGAAGGTAAGACCCTCCAGGCTCTGTCATGGCAACTTTGCTGACCAGTACATGGTCTTCTTGTCCAGGAGTCCATGGATGCTCAGGGCAATCTAGGCAAAATTTGGAGTCTGTGATGGGCTTGGAAATTTCAGTGAAGATTTCGGAGCGTCCTAACCCAAGCTATTTAAGAGCCTCTGCTTTACATGGTGTGAAGGACCCAACAACCACCTTCTATATAGCTGTCCTGGGCATGCTTGGTCTTCCCAGCAATGAGTTTTTTGTGGTGTGATCTCAGAGCTCACCTCACTCCACCCTGAGACTCTTGTACAGTGAAGTGCAAGGATGTGGCCAGGCCAATTGTCAGCAGTCAGCTCCTGGCCTGCCTAACTCAATGTAGAGCATGTGTCCACCGTGTGCTACTGTGCTGCCCAGAGTCACTGGGCTCATGAGCCAGATATAAATGCTGAGTCTGGGGCCTGTGTGCCCGACAAGCCCTGTCCTGTCAGTTGGCCCAGGGAGCATCACACAGGGGACTCCTCTCCTCAGGCTCTCTCGCATCTCTCTGGCAGACAGGTGGTCATGATCATCTGCACTGTGGGGCCCTATTATTCCAGAGCAAATGCTGGAGCCAGACTGACCCTATGGAAATGCACAAGGATGTGTGCTGTGGTGATGGGCGCCCTCAGTCAGGCACCAGCTGTCCCGCGTTCCTGGCTTCCACCTCTGAGGCAGCTTCCCGACATTCTCCAAAGTCTGTCCACTTCCTTATCTGTTACAGTTGCTCTTGTCAGGGGGAGCAGTGGGCTTTGGCCTGTTTACCTACACCCTCGTGTGTGTGCTACAGCCTGGCTTGGGACACATTTGGTCTCCATGTGAAGACCAAGATTGCAGCTTTCTGTGCTTGGAGCCCCAAAAGGACAGGTGGGCCCTGAGGGACAGATGTCCCAGTCCCAGGACAAGGAACTTCCCCCAGGAGAGCTGCTCATGGCCCCCTTTAACTCCCAACTCCCATGGAGGGGCTGATAGGGGTTCCCTGCAGGCTGAGGCTCTGAGCACAGGGACACCTGGGGCCCTACATACCAGCCCTATGAGAAATAGGGCCAAAGAGCCTCATTCCCCGTGTGAGTGGTTGGTCACCCACACTTACGGGCCTCATCCTGCACAGGGTCCTGTAGCTGACCCACACCTGACATGCTGAGTCTTCCTTGGGCTTCATCCCCTGGAGTCATCCCCTATTCCTGGCTCCCATGCTGGTGGCCCTGCCTTCTGTCACAGATACCCAAGGACTCTCCAGGCCCTACCTCAGTGACAGCAGCTTTGCCATCCCGCTGGCCTCAATCCCAGAAAAACTTCAAGAGAACAAGGCCCAGGATTTTTAAAGGGCTAAGACTAATGTTACAGAAAATGAACTGTAAGATGAAGAATTTTCACAAGTGTTCTCCAATTTATACAGAGAATGAAACAGAAATTGTGAAGTTGAAATTTGCAAAAAGCAACACTAAGAAATAGTGGTTTAAGCAGATGATGCTTTCATGGATTCAGGGCAATGACTGCTATCCACAGAGTGTGCAGAGGAAGGGCCTGGTCCTGGTGGGTAGCATGGCTGTGGCTCATCCAAGAGAATAAGAAAGGGCTGGGCAAGCCTCATATTTGGAATTCACCAGAGTGAAAGTTGGCCAGTGATGCCAGGGAAGGGCCACAATGGTGAAGGTGTTGACCACCCATCTCTGCCACAATCAACCCTGATTCAAAGCATTTGCTGAAGAACCAGAGCAGACTGACAGTGAGATTTTGGGCCTCTGGGCCAGTCATCTCTATAAAATGACGTATTTCTCCAAGAACAGGACAAGGAGTCACCATTTTCCCAAACCACAGACCATATCTTAATAGAACAACTTTTTTAAAAGTTCTTATTTTCTTTTACTTTAAGTTCCAGGATACATGTGCAGAACGTGCAGGTTCATTACATAGGTATACATGGGCTATGGTGGTTTGTTGCACCTATCAACCCATCATCTAAGTTTTAAACCCTGCATGCATTAGTTATTTGTCCTAATGCTCTCCCTCCCCTTGCCCCCGACCCCCCGACAGGCCCCGTGTGTGATGTGCCCCTCCCTGTGTCTATGCGTTCTCATTGAATAGAAGAACTTTAAAAAATGTGCAGCTGGAGCAGCTTTGAAGAGAATTGGTAAGCAGTGGGTGGAGAGTGATGTGTTTCAGGAAGGGTTGGACTGTCTGGCTTGCAGGTGACCCTCTTGTCCCACAGAGGCAGTCTGCCCGTAACTCATCAGGAAGCCCAGGTAGTCTTCCTCAGGCACTTCCATCATTCCTGGGATGGCAGAGATAAGAAGGGACTGGAAGAGATGGGGACAGAGAACAGCCCTCACTGACAGCACAGAGCCTCACCCCTCCACACAGTCTCTGTCTCCTCTCCTCCTCTGCCCACACAGTGACTCCCAGCCTCCAAGATTCCTGCTTTCAGCAATGCCCCTGATAGCACACCAATTATCTGAGGAGTTCTCAATCACCAACTCTTCACTGCCCATTAGCACAATGAAGAAACTGAGGAAAATGTATATGTCTCTGAATGTTGCTAATGGTCTTAGGGTAAACTGCTGCTTATGCTGCATTATGTACTTCTTGGTTAACTGGGGTTAGGGAGTCGTTTTTTAAATGAAATGATGTTCATAATGTCTGCAAAATGAAAGATGTGCAACCCCATGAAAAACTCTATGCTTTTTGAAGGAGTAAAGGAAGCAAGGAGGAGTGATACAAATTTTGATTGTTGAAGTGGCATGGGGGCAGGTTGAACTTGTCCAAGACTGCTTCCCTGCAGGCCAGCCGCCTTCAAGGCTTCATGAATGCTCTCCATCGCTGGGTGTTAAGGTCATCAAAGCTGAATTCTAGTAGAAGAGACATTCTAGAGGTCTAGAATGTCTTACACTCACACACTTAGAGGTCTAGAGACACCTGTTCTAGTAGTCCACCATTATGCCTCCACTCCTTAGGTCTTGAAGCGAAATCATAATCATTCATTCTACAAGTATCTACTCAAGACGTGATATTTGTCAACTGAGTGATGAGCACAGTGGCTGATAGGCAGACACAAACAAAAATCAAAAAATGAGTAATAAAGGGTAATGAAGGCCAGGCATGGTGGTTCATGCTTGTAATCCTAGCACTTTGGGAGGCAGAGGCAGGAGGATCACCTGAGGTCAAGATTTCGGGACCTGTCTGGCCAACACGGTGAAACCCTGTCTTTACTAAACGTACAAAAATTAGCTGGGCGTGGTGGCCTTTGCTGAGCTCTCTTTTGTGTTTTAATGTCAGGTTAAGGAGCTCCAGGGCCTTTGGGGATTCTCAGCCAAACCAGGTCCCATCATCATGGCTTTCTCCCCTCTCTGCACAAGTGGACAGATAATCTACTGCTGCTCACAGGACACACAGAGCTCACCCCTGCTCACTCAGGCTCACCTCCTAGGATGCCTCCTAGGCAGGCAGAAGTTGAGGCTGGCTTACCACACTCACATTCTGGAACCAGGGACCTGCATCTGCCCTTGCTACACTCAACTGCCTCTCGGGCTGTCACCGCTGCCCTTGGAAGAGCTCACACTGCTGGTGTGCCCAACTGTTTCTCAGGCTCTTGCCAAGAGGTGGCAAGAGAGTTAGTTTTTCCTGCTTACCTGCCCACTGGGAACAAAACTATTTACTTTCTATTGAGGTAAAACAGATTTAACATAAACTACCATTTTAATCATTTGTGAGTACAGGATTTATTGGTGTTAAGTTTATTCATATTGTTTTCTCACCATCACTGCCAATTCATCTCAAGAACTTTCTTATCATGCCAATATCAGACTCCGAACCCATTAAAAACCCAGCTCCCTGCTCCCCTTTTTCCAAGTCCCTTCATCTGAAGTGGAATGATGAGACTATTTTTGAAATTAGAATGTTTACTTTTTGTTGACTTTCTCTCCATGAAAACCTTCCCTTGATTGAGTCAGAAGTCACCACACCATGGTTTCTGGGACAGATTCCCCCGAGTCCTCAGGAGACTGTGCCGCATCTGCTGATGATGCCGTAATGGGACCCCAACAGGAAAACCGGGATACCTAATGTGCAAGGGCAGAGTTTTCGGGGGAGAGGAGGGGTTTCTCGAGAATTCTGGAAGCATGTCTGGAACTAGAGCCTTGTGTGGGAAGTGCAATATTTTTTTATCAGCGAAGCACTGAGAATGGGGAGACACCTTCTGAGGGGGCATCACAGGCAGGGGAGAGGAGAGGCAGACAAGACTGGCTGTACTTACACTCAGGACATTAAGCAGGGGAAATAGTCTGGAGTATGTGGTACCACTTTCCCATTGGGATGTTGTGCCTTTTCTTACCAATTTTTGAGAACTTTTGGAATATTATGGATAATATTAAGGAGAATAATCCCTGCCCCAGTTCTGGGCTGCTTCCTCTGGCCAGAGAAGGCAGACTTGAAGGTGTTGGGTAAAGACCACCTGCCCGGCGCTCCAGGTTTGCTAATGCAGGGGAAGGAGATGCAGCCCAAGGATCCTGAAGCTCTTGCCTCGAGTAGATATTCTCCACCTAGAGCTGCCAGCCATGGGTCTGGTGAAAGAAAACTGTCAAGACCACCGCTGCCACTGCCACCAACCCCTCCCCTGCCATAGAGGTGGATAGAGATGACCTGCCCCCATCTGCTAAGCTTCCCTGCCTATCTCCTGAGGGATTCCTGGGCAACATGGATAAGAACATGTGGGTATTAAGTAGAACATCAGAATCCAGGAGACTAAAACAGTCACTTAAAAGGATAAAGAAGACATGACAGGGTAGGCACAGTGGCTCACACCCGTAATCCCAGCACCTTGGGAAGCTGAGGTGAGCAGATCATGAGGTCGAGAGATCCTGGCCAACACGGTGAAATCCAGACTCTACTGAAAATACAAAAATTAGCCAGGCATGGTGGCTTTTGCCTATAATCCCAGCTACTCGGGAGGCTGAGGCAGGAGAATGGCTTGAACCCGGGAGGCAAGGTTGCAGTGAGTGGAGATCCAGTGGAGGTTGCAGTGAGTGCCGCCGCACTCCAGCCTGGCGACAGAGTGAGATTCCATCTCAAAAAGGAAGAAGACATGGCAAACCGCAGTGCCACCCAGCCTGCCCCTGCTGTCTCCACACATGCTGAGACTCCCTGCCCCTGGCCACCTACACCTCACAGATCCCAGCACCTCCTGCTACCTCTGACTTGGCCCACATGGCTGCTGGACCCCTCACCCTGCCTGTCCCTCCACCTTCGCCCACACCAAGAATTGAGTAAAAATTGATATCCATAATTCCTAACTCTCCCCTGGCTCTTCTCACTGACCTTGCCCCCATTTTGGGGGTTCCACCTAATGAGAAAGGAGGCTGCCCTCATTCAGTTGCAGCTTAAGCACCTCTGACCTCTCACCCCTGCCCCATACCTCCTAGTCCCGCATCTTTCTCCTTCCAGCCTCCCTTCAGAAGGGAGCCTCCTACAGCCATATGTGTGCTTTCCTCTCCTCCTCTTTCCTCCCCCACTCCTCTTCCAGCACCTTCCACTGGGATCCCTGCTGTCACCCATCAGCAGATGAATTCCACAGCAGCCATTTCCACCATCACAGCAAGGCTATCTGCCCACCTGGCCTTGCAGCCTCCTGAGCCCCCAACTCTTTGCTATGGACACGACTCCCACTATTCACGCTGCTGTTTTCAAATCTTCACCAAGCTCCAGAGTGAGCCCTCTCTTAATTCCCCAAATTCAGTGCACAGTAGAGGCACCCTGGAAAGACATTAGCCTACGTCTGCCTGGCTACATTCATATTCTCCAGCCCCACCCCTCAGCCCACACTTGGGGCCCCCTGATGGGCAATAATGAAAAGCCTCTGTCCCCAGTGCCCCTGTTTTTCTGAGCCTTCCCATCAGGGTTCCTCCAGGTACCTCCAGTTTAGGGAGCAGCGCCTCTGCAACATCCTCCTCCAGAACAGATGGTGCGATGGGGACGGCACCATAACTGCTGCGACTGAACACAATTAGGGTCCCCATTCAGAAAGAGCACCCAAGGCCCACCTGGTACACACAGGTGGTATGATGGGGAACAAATAAGAAGCAAGTCTCCCTCCACATACGGTTCCCATGAATGGACATTGCTGCCTGAGGAAGGGGCTCAGTCCTTTGAAGTTAAATTTAAGTTGCTCTCTCCTTATACAAGCCAGAGGCCCCAAACCTCAAAGTGAGTGTGTGTGTGTGTGTGTGAGTGTGTGTGTGTGTGTGTGTGTGTTGGAGGATGTGGGGCTGATGAACCCAATCAGAACCACAATGTATTTGAGACACTCTCCTGTGGACAGAAGAAGTGCCAGCATGTGTCATCATCAGCTGTGCCCTCCCTGGCTTGACCGTTAATCTGGCTGACCAGAGTCCCCAGCCAGGTCTCTATTTTTGAACTGGCAGGAGGCCCACTGCTATTTACAGGTGCCCCCTTCCCCTTGCCTGTTCACTTTGATGGGCCCTTCTCTCTCCTGATTGTGTGTACTAAAACCTTATTTTTGTTGCTCTGCCTCTGCTCATGTGTCTATATGTTTTGTAATATATATCTTATATTTTTATCAAATATATATTAATTATATGTAACCTTAACATTAGATATAAAGATTGTAGGCATATAGATATCTTACAACCATAAAACCTAAAGAAACTTACAGATCAACAAATGTAGGGACCTCATAAAATTCAAATGACAATTTTAATGTAATGGAACAAAGGCAGAACAGTCACTCCCCTCCACCCTGAGAAAATGGCTCTCCCTGCCCACATGCAGACTCTCCTGAGATCTGCCTGTTGGCGGCACGCATTGCAGTAACTGGATGCTTCCACCACTTGTCCCTATGTAAGTTACACAGAGGCTTCCTTTGTACATCCTGCAATGAAGTCTTTTGGCCTTCACTTGGTGAGCACACAATATTTCCTATTAACTCCCTGTGCATTTTTTAAAATATATCTCTATAACAAAGAAAATGTCACTCCCTGGCACCAAAGAAATGTTAACTAGATAAAAATGCAGACCTTGAGAGGATATGGAAGCTCTCTGCTAAGTCGATCATCCAAATGAACCAAAATATGTTCATCTTGATCGGTTACTCCTCATCTCCAGCAATATGACCCTGTAGGCAATTGATCTCCTCCATTAACATTTACAAAATCAGGCTTCAGGCCAAAGCTGGTATGGTTTGCTGACCCCTCTTCTAGTAGAAGAGACATTCAATAACTAATTACACAAATAACAACCACTAAGTGCTATCAAGTAAAAGTTCCCAATGCTTAAAACCCTCTAAGAGTAGAGATTGAACCTATGCAGGCAGATCAGATTGCCCTGAGGGAGTGGGTCTTAGATTTAATGTAGTTAATTAGTCAGGCGAGGGCAAGACTACTCCAGACAGAAGAAACCACCTGGGGAAAGGGCTGGGGCAGAAGACAGTCTGGCAAACCCAGTTGGAAAGACGCTTATGGAGCGGGAGCAGGAAGAGTGAGGGCCAGTGCCTGTGAGCTCAGGGTGAAAACAGCAGGGAGGCCAGCCCCTGTGAGGTCCTATGGGTCTTGTGAGGGAATTAGGTCTCTATTTAAATACAGAGACTGCGGCACAAGAAGTAACATGCTCAAGGCTGTACAGCCTGCACAAGATGGAGCTGGAAGCCTCCTCTGTTCACCTCCAGACCCAACTTCTGTATTCTC